>NW_026734387.1:300000-513916 GCF_949786415.1 Peromyscus eremicus | reverse complement strand
CGCAATAGTGACTCTTCTTACCAGAAAACAACTCTTGCTCGTAGGACCAGAAACTGCATGTGATTCCACTCCATTTACGACTGGGAAACAAAAGCTAGCTCGCCTTACAAGAAACACACTCTGCTTTAGAGGAAAGAGCACTCTTCTACTCTACTGTGTTTCCTATGTGGTCCAAACAGTGAGCTTGTTCAGAACAAAAGAACTGTGATTCCTACACACACGGACCATATCTAGTTCAACTCTGCTTAGGAAACTGACAAGAACAGTAGCTCCTATTCAGTCCAATACACTGTACTTGCTGGGAAAAGACGCGAGTGCTTTTTGCCTTGTGTAGGGCAATGGGAGCGCAATAGTGACTTTCCTTACCAGAAAACAGCTCTTTTTCGTAGGACCAGAAACTGCATGTGATTCAACTCCATTTAGGACTAGGAAACAAAGGCTAGCTCGCCTTACAAAAACACACTCTGCTTTTGAGAAAAGAGCACTCTTCTACTCTACTGTGTTTCCAATAGGGCCAGAACAGTGAGCTTGTTCAGAACATAAGAACTGTGCATCCTAGACACACGGGCCATGTCTAGTTCAACTCTGCTTAGGAAACTGACAAGAACATTAGCTCCTCTTCAGTCCGATACACTGTACTTGCTGGGAATAGACGCGAGAGCTATTTGCACTATGTATGGCAAGGGGAGCGCAATAGTGACTTTCCTTACCAGAAAACAACTCTTGCTCTTAGGTCCAGAAACTGCATGAGATTCAACTCCATTTAGGACTGGGAAACAAACGCTGGCTCGCCTTACAAGAAACACACTCTGCTTTTGAGAAAAGAGCACTCTTCTACACTACTGTGTTTCCTATGGTGTCCGAACAGTGAGCTTGCTCAGAACAAAAGAACTGTGCTTCCTACACACACGGCCATATCTAGTTCAAGTCTGCTTAGGAACCTGACAAGAACAGTAGATCCTCTTCAGTCCAATACACTATACTTGCTAGGAACAGACGCCAGTGCTATTTGTCCTGTGTATGGCAATGGCAGCGCAATAGTGACTCTTCTTACCAGAAAACAACTCTTGCTCGTAGTACCAGAAAGTGCATGTGATTCCACTCCATTTAGGACTGGGAAACAAACTCTAGCTCGCTTTACAAGAAACACACTCTGCTTTTGAGAAAAGAGCACTCTTCTACTCTACTGTGTTTCCTATAGGGACAGAACAGTGAGCTTGCTCAGAAAAAAAGAACTGTACTTCCTACACACACGGGCCATATCTAGTTCAACTCTGCTTAGGAAACTGACAAGAACTGTAACTCCTTTTAAGTCCAATACACTGTACTTGCTGGGAAAAGACGCGAGTGCTATTTCCCTTGTGTAGGGCAATGGGAGCGCAATAGTGACTTTCCTTACCAGAAAAAAACTCTTGTTCGTAGGACCAGAAACTGCTTGTGATTCAACTCCATTTAGGACTAGGAAACAAATGCTAGCTCGCCTTACAAAAACACACTCTGCTTTTGAGAAAAGAGCACTCTTCTACTCTACTGTGTTTCCTATAGGGCCAGAACAGTGAGCTTGCTGAGAACATAAGAACGGTGCTTCCTACACACACGGGCCATATCTAGTTGAACTCTGCTTAGGAAACTGACAAGACAGTAGCTCCTCTTCAGGCCGATACACTGTACTTGCTGGGAACAGACGCGAGTGCTCTTTGCACTATGTATGGCAAGGGGAGCGCAATAGTGACTTTCCTTACCAGAAAACAACTCTTGCTCTTAGGACCAGAAACTGCATGTGATTCAACTCCATTTAGGACTGGGAAACAAACGCTAGCTCGCCTTACAAGAACATACTCTGCTTTTGAGAAAAGAGCACTCTTCTACTCTACTGTGTTTCCTATGGTGTCCGAACAGTGATCTTGCTCAGAACAAAAGAACTGTGCTTCCTACACACACGGCCATATCTAGTTCAAGTCTGCTTAGGAACCTGACAAGAACAGTAGATCCTCTTCAGTCCAATACACTGTACTTGCTGGGAACAGACTCCAGTGCTATTTGTCCTGTGTATGGCAATGGCAGCGCAATAGTGACTCTTCTTACCATAAAACAACTCTTGGTCTTAGGACTAGAAACTGCATGTGATTCAACTCCATTTAAGACTGGGAAACAAACGCTAGCTGGCCTTACAAGAAACACACTCTGCTTTAGAGAAAAGAGCACTCTTCTACTCTACTGTGTTTCCTATAGGGCCAGAACAGTGAGCTTGCTCAAAACAAAAGAACTGTGCTTCCTACATACGGGCCATAACTAGTTCAACTCTGCTTAGGAAACTGACAAGAACTGTAGCTCCTCTTCAGTCCGATACACTGTACTTGCTGGGAACAGATGCGAGTGCTTTTTGCACTGTGTATGGCAATTGGAGCACAATAGTGACTTGTCTTACCAGAAAACAACTCTTGCTCGTAGGACAAAAAACTGCATGTGACTCAACTCCATTTAGGACTGGGAAACAAACGCTAGCTCGCCTTACAAGAAACACACTCTGCTTTTGAGAAAAGAGCACTCTTCTACTCTTCTGTGTTTCCTATAGGGCCAGAACAGTGAGCTTGATCAGAACAAAAGAACTGTGCTTCCTCCACACACGGGCCATATCTAGTTCAACTCTGCTTAGGAAACTGACAAGAACAGTAGCTCCTCTTCAGTCCGATACACTGTACTTGCTGGGAATGGACCGAGTGCTATTTGCACTATGTATGGCAATGGGAGCGCAATAGTGACTTTCCTTACCAGAAAACAACTCTTGCTCGTAGGACCAGAAACTGCATGTGATTCAACTCCATTTAGGACTGGGAAACAAATGCTAGCTCGCCTTACATGAAACACACTCTGCTTTTGAGAAAAAAGCACTCTTCTACTCTACTGTGTTTCCTATGGGGTCCAAACAGTGAGCTTGCTCAGAACAAAAGAACTGTGCTTCCTACACACGGACCATATCTAGTTCAACTCTGCTTAGGGAACTGACAGTACAGTAGCTCCTATTCAGTCCAATACACTGTACTTCCTGGGAACAGACGCGAGTGCTATTTGTAATGTGTATGGCAATGGGAGCGCAATAGTGACTTTCCTTACCAGAAAACAACTCTTGCTCGTAGGACCAGAAACTGCATGTGATTCAACTCCATTTAGGACTAGGAAACAAACGCTAGCTCGCCTTAAAAGAAATACACTCTGCTTTTGAGAAAAGAGCACTGCTGTTGGATGTATGGCAAATGTGTTGCTAATTAATCAATAAAACACTGATTGGCCGTTGGCTAGGCAGGAAGTGTAGGCGGGGCAAGGAGGAGAATAAAGCAGGGAAGTGGAAGGCTGAGAGAGAGACACTGCCAGCCGCCATCAGGACAAGGAAGATGTAAGGTACCAGTAAGCCATGAGCCATGTGGCAAAGTAAAAATTAATAGAAATCTGCTAAATATAAGACTAAGAGCTAGACAATAACAGGCCTTAGCTAATGGCCAAGCAGTTTAAATAATGTAAGAGTCTTTGTGTTTATTTTATAAGTGGGCTCTGAGACTGGCGGGACTTGGTGGTGGGAGCTGGAGAGAAATTCTCCAGCAACAAATGGCGTCCAATGTGTTGGCAAGAGTTTCCACCTAAAAACTGAGAAAAAAGATTCTAAAACGGAGCTAAAAACAGCTCCTAGTTGTCTCTTTCAAGCTAGTGGCAGCCTGCGTGTTTGAGCTACTATGGCGGGTTCCTGGCGTGCATGCTTGACCTGCAGTATGGCGGGAATGAGGCCTCTGCAAGTGGCACATTAAGCTGTGTGGTGGATTTAGCCTTTGCTAGTACAAAACAAAACAAAACAAAACAAAAAGAGATTTCTGGGCTACACGCTGCTTTGATAGAAGCAGAGACCCACTATTTCTGAGAGTTGATGGCTCCCAGAGCTGGCGGAAAACGTAGCCATGTTGGGAATCTGAGGTGGGCGGAGCCAGCAGCCACAGCTGCTGCAGTTTAAAGCAATAGATTCACAATAAGACAGATTCAGATGTAATAGTTTACAATGTGTGTAAAAGATATGTAGGCTTGAAAGAGACAAAAAAGGTGATATATAGAGTTATAGAAACAAATACATGGTTTTAAAAAATAAAGTCATTAAAGAGACAGCAAAGGTAGTATAAAAAATAAGCCACGTAAAAATGGATATTACACAGAGAATCTGGATTGTGTTGTCGTTGGGACTTTTAACTGCAGAAAAACATTTGATTGTAAAAGCTGTAGAGTTATGCCAAAATGTATATTTTAAAGATACCTTGACTTCAAAATTTGGATGTAAGGATATGTTGCTTTGGAAAAGAGTCTCTTTTGTTTCCACAGAAAGCCAGAGGCTATGGATTTGTTCAAGATTAAGATACATCAGGTTTGACCAGCCAAGACCCCCTGAAGGTCTCCTATGACACCATGGCCCAGATGATCCAAAATCCAGAATGGTATAAAAGGCATCTGGCTCAGACGATACAGCCTCATGGACTATTCCATAATTCTAAATTTTTTTTTGTTTCCCCACAAGATACAGCGCCCCCTTCCAGCAGGAAGTAGTAAGAGAAGCTACGCCAAAATTGCCAAATTATATGTAATTTTACTTTGTTAAGGTTAAAACCTTCCTTTTTGAAAAAAAAAAAGGGGAAGTGCTGTGGGATGTATGGCAAATGTGTTGCTAATTAATCAATAAAACACTGATTGGCCGTTGGCTAGGCAGGAAGTGTAGGCGGGGCAAGGAGGAGAATAAAGCGAGGAAGTGGAAGGCTGAGAGAGAGACATTGCCAGCCGCCATCAGGACAAGGAAGATGTAAGGTACCAGTAAGCCATGAGCCATGTGGCAAAGTAAAGATTAATAGAAATGGGCTAAATATAAGAGTAAGAGCTAGACAATAACAGGCCTGAGCTAATGGCCAAGCAGTTTAAATAATGTAAGAGTCTGTGTGTTTATTTTATAAGTGGGCTCTGAGACTGGCGGGACTTGGTGGTGGGAGCTGGAGAGAAATTCTACAGCAACAGAGCACTCTTCTACTCTACCGTGTTTCCTATGGGGTCCAAACAGTGAGCTTGCTCAGAACAAAAGAACTGTGCTTCCTACACACATGGACCATATCTAGTACAACTCTGCTTAGGAAACTGACAAGAACAGTAGCTCCTATTCAGTCCAATACACTGTACTTGCTGGGAACAGACGCGAGTGCTATTTGCACTGTGTATGGAATTTGGAGCGCAATAGTGACTCTTCTTACCAGAAAGCAACTCTTGCTCGTAGGAACAAAAACTGCCTGTGACTCAACTCCATTTATGACTGGGAAACAAACGCTAGCTCGCCTTACAAGAAACACATTCTGCTTTAGAGAAAAGAGCACTCTTCTACTCTACTGTGGTTCCTATAGGCCCAGAACAGTGAGCTTGCTCAGAACAAGAGAACTGTGCTTCCTACACACACGGGAAATATCTCGTTCAACTCTGCTTAGGAAACTGACAAGAACAGTAGCTCCTCTTCAGTCCGATACACTGTACTTGCTGGGAACAGACGCGAGTGCTATTTGCACTGTGTATGGCAGTGGGAACACAATAGTGACTTTCCTTACCAGAAAACAACTCTTGCTCGTAGGACGAGAAACTGCATGTGATTCAACTCCATTTAGGACTGGGAAACAAACGCTAGCTCGCCTTACAAGAAACACACTCTGCTTTTGAGAAAAGAGCACTCTTCTACTCTACTGTGTTTCCTAAGGGGTCCGAACAATGAGCTTGCTCAGAACAAAAGAACTGTGCTTCCTACACACATGGGCCATATCTAGTTCAACTCTGCTTAGGAAACTGACAAGAACAATAGCTCCTCTCCAGTCCAATACACTGTAAATGCAGGGAACAGACGCGAGTGCTATTTGCACTGTGTATGGCATTTGGAGCACAATAGTGACTTGTCTTACCAGAAAAAAATTCTTGCTCGTGGGACAAAAAACTGCATGTGACTCAACTCCATTTAATACTAGGAAACAAACGCTAGCTCTCCATGCAAGAAACACACTCTGCTTTTGAGAAAAGAGCACTCTTCAACTCTACTGTGTTTCCTATAGAGCCAGAAGAGTGAACTTGCTCAGAACATTAGAACTGTGCTTCCTACACACACGGCCATATCTAGTTCAATTCTGCTTAGGAACCTGACAAGAACAGTAGATCCTCTTCTGTACAATACACTGTACTTGCTGGGAACAGACGCCAGTGCTATTTGTCCTGTGTATGGCAACTGCAGCGCAATAGTGACTCTTCTTACCATAAAACAACCCTTGATCGTAGGACTAGAAACTGCATGTGATTCAACTCCATTTAGGACTGGGAAACAAACGCTAGCTCGACTTACAAAAAACACACTCTGCTTTAGGGAAAAGAGCACTCTTCTACTCTATTGTGTTTCCTATAGGGCCAGAACAGTGAGCTTGCTCAGAACAAAAGAACTGTGCTTCCTACACAGGGGCCATAACTAGTTAACTCTGCTTAGGAAACTGACAAGAACAGTGGATCCTGTATAGTCCAATACACTGTACTTGCTGGGAACAGACGCCAGTGCTATTTGTCCTGTGTATGGCAATGGCAGCGCAATAGTGACTCTTCTTACCAGAAAACAACTCTTGCTTGTAGGACCAGAAACTGCATGTGATTCAACTCCATTTAGGACTGGGAAACAAAAGCTGGCTCACCTTACAAGAAACACACTCTGCTTTAGAGAAAAGAGCACTCTTCTACTCTACTGTGTTTCCTATAGGGCCAGAACAGTGAGCTTGCTCAGAACAAAAGAACTGTGCCTCCTACACACGGGCCATATCTAGTTCAACTCTGCTTAGGAAACTGACAAGAACAGTAGCACCTCTTCAGTCCGATACACTGTACTTGCTGGGAAAAGACGCGAGTGCTATTTGCACTGTGTATGGCAATGGGAGCGCAATAGTGACTTTCCTTACCAGAAAACAACTCTTGCTCGTAAGACCAGAAACTGCATGTGATTCAACTCCATTTAGGACTGGGAAACAAATGCTAGCTCGCCTTACATGAAACACACTCTGCTTTAGAGAAAAGAGCACTCTTCTACTCTACTGTGTTTCCTAAGGGGTCCGAACAGTGAGCTTGCTCAGAACAAAAGAACTGTGCTTCCTACACACATGGGCCATATCTAGTTCAACTCTGCTTAGGAAACAAACAAGAACAATAGCTCCTCTTCTTTCCAATACACTGTACTTGCAGGGAACAGACGCGAGTGCTATTTGCACTGAGTATGGCAATTGGAGCACAATAGTGACTTGTCTTACCAGAAAACAACTCTTGCTCGTAGGACAAAAAACTGCATGTGATTCAACTCCATTTAGGACTAGGAAACAAACGCTAGCTCGACTTCCAAGAAACACACTCTGCTTTTCAGAAAAGAGCACTCTTCTACTCTACTGTGTTTCCTATAGAGCCAGAAGATTGAACTTGCTCAGAACATCAGAACTGTGCTTCCTACACACACGGCAATATCTAGTTCAATTCCGCTTAGGAACCTGACAAGAACAGTAGATCCTCTTCTGTGCAATACACTGTACTTGCTGGGAACAGACGCCAGTGCTATTTGTCCTGTGTATGGCAATGGCAGTGCAATAGTGACTCTTCTTACCATAAAATAACTCTTGCTCGTAGGACTAGAATCTGCATGTGATTCAACTCCATTTAGGACTGGGAAACAAACGCTACCTCGCCTTACAAGAAACACTCTGTGCTTTAGGGAAAAGAGCACTCTTCTCCTCTACTGTGTTTCCTATAGGGCCAGAACAGTGAGCTTTCTCAGAACAAAAGAACTGTGCTTCCTACACACGGGCCATAACTAGTTCAAGTCTGCTTAGGAAACTGACAAGAACAGTAGCTCCTCTTCAGTTCGATACACTGTACTTGCTGGGAACAGACGCGAGTGCTATTTGCACTGTGTATGGCAATGGGAGCACAATAGTGACTTCCCTTACCAGAAAACAACTCTAGCTTGTAGGACCAGAAACTGCATGTGATTCAACTCCATTTAGGACTGGGAAACAAATGCTAGCTCGCCTTACAAGAAACACACTCTGCTTTTGAGAAAAGAGCACTCTTCTACTCTACTGTGTTTTCTATGGGGTCCGAACAGTGAGCTTGCTCAGAACAAAAGAACTGTGCTTTCTACACACATGGGCCATATCTAGTTCAACTCTGCTTAGGAAACAAACAAGAACAGTAGCTCCTCTTCAGTCCGATACACTGTACTTGCGGGGAACAGACGCGAGTGCTATTTGCACTGTGTATGGCATTAGAGCACAATAGTGACTCGTCTTACCAGAAAACAACTCTTGCTCGTAGGACAAAAAACTGCATGTGACTCAACTCCATTGAAGACAGGGAAACAAAAGCTAGCTCGACTTACAAGAAACACACTCTGCTTTTGAGAAAAGAGCACTCTTCTACTCTACTGTGTTTCCTATGGGGTCCGAACAGTGAGCTTGCTCAGAACAAAAGAACTGTGCTTCCTACACACACGGCCATATCTAGTTCAATTCTGCTTAGGAACCTGACAAGAACAGTAGATCCTGTATAGTCCAATACACTGTACTTGCTGGGAAGAGACGCCAGTGCTATTTGTCCTGTGTATGGCAATGGCAGCGCAATAGTGACTCTTCTTACCAGAAAACAACTCTTGCTTGTAGGACCAGAAACTGCATGTGATTCAACTCCATTTAGGACTGGGAAACAAAAGCTAGCTCACCTTACAAGAAACACACTCTGCTTTAGAGAAAAGAGCACTCTTCTACTCTACTGTGTTTCCTATAGGGCCAGAACAGTGAGCTTGCTCAGAACAAAAGAACTGTGCTTCCTACACACGGGCCATATCTAGTTCAACTCTGCTTAGGAAACTGACAAGAACAGTAGATCCTCTTCAGTCCGATACACTGTACTTGCTGGGAACAGACGCGAGTGCTATTTGCACTGTGTATGTCAATGGGAGCGCAATAGTGACTTTCCTTACCAGAAAACAACTCTTGCTCGTAAGACCAGAAACTGCATGAGATTCAACTCCATTTAGGACTGGGAAACAAATGCTAGCTCATCTTACATGAAACACACTCTGCTTTAGAGAAAAGAGCACTCTTCTACTCTACTGTGTTTCCTATAGGGCCAGAACAGTGAGCTTGCTCAGAACAAAAGGACTGTGCTTCCTACACACAGGGCCATACCTCGTTCAACTCTGCTTAGGAAACTGACAAGAACAGTAGCACCTCTTCAGGCCCATACACTGTACTTGCTGGGAATGGACCGAGTGCTATTTGCACTATGTATGGCAATGGGAGCGCAATAGTGACTTTCCTTACCAGAAAACAACTCTTGCTCGTAAGACCAGAAACTGCATGTGATTCAATTCCATTTAGGACTGGGAAACTAATGCTAGCTCGCCTTACATGAAACACAATCTGCTTTTGAGAAAAGAGCACTCTTCTACTCTACTGTGTTTCCTAAGGGGTCTGAACAGTGAGCTTGCTCAGAACAAAAGAACTGTGCTTCCTACACACGGGCCATATCTAGTTCAACTCTGCTTAGGAAACTGACAAGAACAGTAGCTCCTCTTCAGTCCGATACACTGTACTTGCTGGGAACAGACGCGAGTGCTATTTGCACTGTGTATGTCAATGGGAGCACAATAGTGACTTTCCTTAGAGAAAACAACTCTTGTTCGTAAGAACAGAAACTGCATGAGATTCAACTCCATTTAGGACTGGGAAACAAATGCTAGCTCGCCTTACATGAAACACACTCTGCTTTAGAGAAAAGAGCACTCTTCTACTCTACTGTGTTTCCTATAGGGCCAGAACAGTGAGCTTGCTCAGAACAAAATGACTGTGCTTCCTATACACAGGGCCATATCTCTTTCAACTCTGCTTAGGAAACTGACAAGAACAGTAGCACCTCTTCAGTCCCATACACTGTACTTGCTGGGAACAGACGCGAGTGCTATTTGCACTGTGTATGGCAATGGGAGCAAAATAGTGACTTTCCTTACCAGAAAACAACTCTTGCTCGTGAGACCAGAAACTGCATGTGATTCAATTCCATTTAGGACTGGGAAACAAATGCTAGCTCGCCTTACATGAAACACACTCTGCTTTTGAGAAAAGAGCACTCTTCTACTCTACTGTGTTTCCTAAAGGGTCCGAACAATGAGCTTGCTCAGAACAAAAGAACTGTGCTTCCTACACACATGGGCCATATCTAGTTCAACTCTGCTTAGGAAACTGACAAGAACAATAGCTCCTCTCCAGTCCAATACACTGTAAATGCAGGGAACAGACGCGAGTGCTATTTGCACTGTGTATGGCATTTGGAGCACAATAGTGACTTGTCTTACCAGAAAAAAATTCTTGCGCGTGGGACAAAAAACTGCATGTGACTCAACTCCATTTAGGACTAGGAAACAAACGCTAGCTCTCCATGCAAGAAACACACTCTGCTTTTGAGAAAAGAGCACTCTTCAACTCTACTGTGTTTCCTATAGAGCCAGAAGAGTGAACTTGCTCAGAACATTAGAACTGTGCTTCCTACACACACGGCCATATCTAGTTCAATTCTGCTTAGGAACCTGACAAGAACAGTAGATCCTCTTCTGTACAATACACTGTACTTGCTGGGAACAGACGCCAGTGCTATTTGTCCTGTGTATGGCAACGGCAGCGCAATAGTGACTCTTCTTACCATAAAACAACGCTTGCTCATAGGACTAGAAACTGCATGTGATTCAACTCCATTTAGGACTGGGAAACAAACGCTAGCTCGACTTACAAGAAACACACTCTGCTTTAGGGAAAAGAGCACTCTTCTACTCTATTGTGTTTCCTATAGGGCCAGAACAGTGAGCTTGCTCAGAACAAAAGAACTGTGCCTCCTACACACGGGCCATATCTAGTTCAACTCTGCTTAGGAAACTGACAAGAACAGTAGCACCTCTTCAGTCCGATACACTGTACTTGCTGGGAAAAGACGCGAGTGCTATTTGCACTGTGTATGGCAATGGGAGCGCAATAGTGACTTTCCTTACCAGAAAACAACTCTTGCTCGTAAGACCAGAAACTGCATGTGATTCAACTCCATTTAGGACTGGGAAACAAATGCTAGCTCGCCTTACATGAAACACACTCTGCTTTAGAGAAAAGAGCACTCTTCTACTCTACTGTGTTTCCTATGGGGTCCGAACAGTGAGCTTGCTCAGAACAAAAGAACTGTGCTTCCTACACACATGGGCCATATCTAGTTCAACTCTGCTTAGGAAACAAACAAGAACAATAGCTCCTCTTCTTTCCAATACACTGTACTTGCAGGGAACAGACGCGAGTGCTATTTGCACTGTGTATGGCATTGGAGCACAACAGTGACTCGTCTTACCAGAAAACAACTCTTACTCGTAGGACAAAAAACTGCATGTGACTCAACTCCATTTAGGACTGGGAATCAAACGCTAGCTCGACTTCCATAAACACACTCTGCTTTTGAGAAAAGAGCACTCTTCTACTCTACTGTGTTTCCTATGGGGTCCGAACAGTGAGCTTGCTCAGAACAAAAGAACTGTGCTTCCTACACACACGGCCATATCTAGTTCACTTCTGCTTAGGAACCTGACAAGAACAGTAGATCCTCTTCAGTCCAATACACTGTACTTGCTGGGAAAAGACGCCAGTGCTATTTGTCCTGTGTATGGCAATGGCAGCGCAATAGTGACTCTTCTTACCAGAAAACAACTCTTGCTTGTAGGACCAGAAACAGCATGTGATTCAACTCCATTTAGGACTGGGAAACAAAAGCTAGCTCACCTTACAAGAAACACACTCTGCTTTAGAGAAAAGAGCACTCTTCTACTCTACTGTGTTTCCTATAGGGCCAGAACAGTGAGCTTGCTCAGAACAAAAGAAGTGTGCTTCCTACACACGGGCCATATCTAGTTCAACTCTGCTTAGGAAACTGACAAGAACAGTAGCTCCTCTTCAGTCTGATACACTGTAATTGCTGGGAACAGACGCAAGTGCTATTTGCACTGTGTATGTCAATGGGAGCGCAATAGTGACTTTCCTTACCAGAAAACAACTCTTGCTCGTAAGACCAGAAACTGCATGAGATTCAACTCCATTTAGGACTGGGAAACAAATGCTAGCTCGCCTTACATGAAACACACTCTGCTTTTGAGAAAAGAGCACTCTAATACTCTACTGTGTTTCCTATGGGGTCCGAACAGTGAGCTTGCTCAGAACAAAAGAACTGTGCTTCCTACATATACGGCCATATCTAGTTCAACTCTGCTTAGGAAACTGACAAGAACAATAGCTCCTCTTCCTTCCAATACACTGTACTTGCAGGGAACAGACCCGAGTGCTATTTGCACTGTGTATGGCAATTGGAGCACAAGAGTGACTTGTCTTACCAGAAAACAAGTCTTGCTCGTAGGACAAAAAACTGCATGTGACTCAACTCCATTTAGGACTAGGAAACAAACGCTAGCTCGACTTCCAAGAAACACACTCTGCTTTTGAGAAAAGAGCACTCTTCTACTCTACTGTGTTTCCTATAGAGCCAGCAGAGTGAACTTGCTCAGAACATTAGAACTGTGCTTCCTACACACACAGCCATATCTAGTTCAATTCTGCTTAGGGACCTGACAAGAACAGTAGATCCTCTTCTGTACAATACACTGTACTTGCTGGGAACAGACGCCAGTGCTATTTGTCCTGTGTATGGCAATGGCAGCGCAATAGTGACTCTTCTTACCATAAAACAACCCTTGCTCATAGGACTAGAAACTGCATGTGATTCAACTCCATTTAGGACTGGGAAACAAACGCTAGCTCGACTTACAAGAAACACACTCTGCTTTAGGGAAAAGAGCACTCTTCTACTCTATTGTGTTTCCTATAGGGCAAGAACAGGGAGCTTGCTCAGAACAAAAGAACTGTGCTTCCTACACAGGGGCCATAACTAGTTCAACTCTGCTTAGGAAACTGACAAGAACAGTAGCTCCTCTTCAGTCCGATACACTGTACTTGCTGGGAAAAGACGCGAGTGCTATTTGCACTGTGTATGGCAATGGAAGCACAATAGTGACTTACCTTACCAGAAAACAACTCTTGCTCGTAGGAACAGAAAATGCATGTGATTCAACTCCATTTATGACTGGGAAACAAATGCTAGCTCGCCTTACATGAAACACACTCTGCTTTTGAGAAAAGAGCACTCTTCTACTCTACTGTGTTTCCTATGGGGTCCGAACAGTGAGCTTGCTCAGAACAAAAGAACTGTGCTTTCTACACACACGGGCCATGTCTAGTTCAACTCTGCTTAGGAAACAAACAAGAACAGTAGCTCCTCTTCAGTCCGATACACTGTACTTGCAGGGAACAGACGCGAGTGCTATTTGCACTGTGTATGGCATTGGAGCACAATAGTGACTCGTCTAACGAGAAAAAAACTCTTGCTAGTAGGACAAAAAACTGCATGTGACACAACTCCATTGAGGACTGGGAAACAAACGCTAGCTCGACTTACAAGAAACACACTCTGCTTTTGAGAAAAGAGCACTCTTCTACTCTACTGTGTTTCCTATGGGGTCCGAACAGTGAGCTTGCTCAGAACAAAAGAACTGTGCTTCCTACACACACGGCCATATCTAGTTCAATTCTCCTTAGGAACCTGACAAGAACAGTAGATCCTCTTCAGTCCAATACACTGTACTTGCTGGGAACAGACGCCATTGCTATTTGTCCTGTGTATGGCAATGGCAGCGCAATAGTGACTCTTCTTACCATAAAACAACTCTTGCTCGTAGGACAGGATACTGCATGTGATTCATCTCCATTTAGGACTGGGAAACAAACGCTACTCGCCTTACAAGAAACACACTCTGCTTTAGGGAAAAGAGCACTCTTCTACTCTATTGTGTTTCCTATATGGCCAGAACAGTGAGCTTTTCAGAACAAAATAACTGTGCTTCCTACACACGGGCCATAACTAGTTCAACTCTGCTTAGAAAACTGACAAGAACAGTAGCTCCTCTTCAGTCCGTTACATTGTACTTGCTGGGAACAGACACGAGTGCTATTTGCACTGTGTATGGCTTGGGAGTGCAATAGTGACTTTCCTTACCAGAAAACAACTCTTGCTCATAGGACCAGAAACTGCATGTGATTCAACTCCATTTAGGACTGGGAAACAAATGCTAGCTCGCCTTACAAAAAACACACTCTGCTTTTGAGAAAAGAGCACTCTTCTACTCTACTGTTTTTCCTATGGGGTCCGAACAGTGAGCTTGCTCAGAACAAAGGAACTGTGCTTTCTACACACACGGGCCATATCTAGTTCAACTCTGCTTAGGAAACAAACAAGAACAGTAGCTCCTCTTCAGTCCAATACACTGTACTTGCGGGGAACAGACGCGAGTGCTATTTGCACTGTGTTTGGCATTGGAGCACAATAGTGACTCGTCTTACCAGAAAACAACTCTTGCTCGTAGGACAAAAAACTGCATGTGACTCAACTCCATTGAGGACTGGGAAACAAACGCTAGCTCGACTTACAAGAAACACACTCTGGTTTTGAGAATAGAGTACTCTTCTACTCTACTGTGTTTCCTATGTGGTCTGAACAGTGAGCTTGCTCAGAACAAAAGAACTGTGCTTCCTACACACACGGCCATATCTAGTTCAATTCTGCTTAGGAACCTGACAAGAACAGTAGATCCTGTATAGTCCAATACACTGTACTTGCTGGGAACAGACGCCAGTGCTATTTGTCCTGTGTATGGCAATGGCAGCGCAATAGTGACTCTTCTTACCAGAAAACAACTCTTGCTTGTAGGACCAGAAACTGCATGTGATTCAACTCCATTTAGGACTGGGAAACAAAAGCTGGCTCACCTTACAAGAAACACACTCTGCTTTAGAGAAAAGAGCACTCTTCTACTCTACTGTGTTTCCTATAGGGCCAGAACAGTGAGCTTGCTCAGAACAAAAGAACTGTGCTTCCTACACACGGGCCATATCTAGTTCAACTCTGCTTAGGAAACTGACAAGAACAGTAGCACCTCTTCAGTCCGATACACTGTATTTGCTGGGAACAGACGCTAGTGCTATTTGCACTGTGTATGTCAATGGGAGCACAATAGTGACTTTCCTTACCAGAAAAAAACTCTTGCTCGTAAGACGAGAAACTGCATGTGATTCACCTCCATTTAGGACTGGGAAACAAATGCTAGCTCGCCTTACAAGAAACACACTCTGCTTTTGAGAAAAGAGCACTCTTCTACTCTACTGTGTTTCCTAAGGTGTTCGAACAGTGAGCTTGCTCAGAACAAAAGAACTGTGCTTCCTACACACATGGGCCATATCTAGTTCAACTCTGCTTAGGAAACAAACAAGAACAATAGCTCCTCTTCTTTCCAATACACTGTACTTGCAGGGAACAGATGCGAGTGCTATTTGCACTGAGTATGGCAATTGGAGCACAATAGTGACTTGTCTTACCAGAAAACAACTCTTGCTCGTACGACAAAAAACTGCATGTGATTCAACTCCATTTAGGACTAGGAAACAAACACTAGCTCGACTTCCAAGAAACACACTCTGCTTTTGAGAAAAGAGCACTCTTCTACTCTACTGTGTTTCCTATAGAGCCAGAAGATTGAACTTGCTCAGAACAAAAGGACTGTGCTTCCTACACACAGGGCCATACCTCGTTCAACTCTGCTTAGGAAACTGACAAGAACAGTAGCACCTCTTCAGTCCCATACACTGTACTTGCTGGGAACAGACGCGAGTGCTATTTGCACTGTGTATGGCAATGGGAGCGCAATAGTGACTTTCCTTACCAGAAAACAACTCTTGCTCGTAAGACCAGTAACTGCATGTGATTCAATTCCATTTAGGACTGGGAAACTAATGCTAGCTCGCCTTACATGAAACACAATCTGCTTTTGAGAAAAGAGCACTCTTCTACTCTACTGTGTTTCCTAAGGGGTCTGAACAGTGAGCTTGCTCAGAACAAAAGAACTGTGCTTCCTACACCCGGGCCATATCTAGTTCAACTCTGCTTAGGAAACTGACAAGAACAGTAGCTCCTCTTCAGTCTGATACACTGTACTTGCTGGGAACAGACGCGAGTGCTATTTGCACTGTGTATGTCAATGGGAGCACAATAGTGACTTTCCTTAGAGAAAACAACTCTTGCTCGTAAGAACAGAAACTGCATGAGATTCAACTCCATTTAGGACTGGGAAACAAATGCTAGCTGGCCTTACATGAAACACACTCTGCTTTAGAGAAAAGAGCACTCTTCTACTCTACTGTGTTTCCTATAGGGCCAGAACAGTGAGCTTGCTCAGAACAAAAGGACTGTGCTTCCTACACACAGGGCCATATCTCTTTCAACTCTGCTTAGGAAACTGACAAGAACAGTAGCACCTCTTCAGTCCCATACACTGTACTTGCTAGGAACAGACGCGAGTGCTATTTGCACTGTGTATGGCAATGGGAGCGCAATAGTGACTTTCCTTACCAGAAAACAACTCTTGCTCGTAAGACCAGTAACTGCATGTGATTCAATTCCATTTAGGACTGGGAAACTAATGCTAGCTCGCCTTACATGAAACACAATCTGCTTTTGAGAAAAGAGCACTCTTCTACTCTACTGTGTTTCCTATAGAGCCAGAAGAGTGAACTTGCTCAGAACATTAGAACTGTGCTTCCTACACACACGGGCATATCTAGTTCAATTCTGCTTAGGAACCTGACAAGAACAGTAGATCCTCTTCTGTACAATACACTGTACTTGCTGGGAACAGACGCCAGTGCTATTTGTCCTGTGTATGGCAACGGCAGCGCAATAGTGACTCTTCTTACCATAAAACAACCCTTGCTCGTAGGACTAGAAACTGCATGTGATTCAACTCCATTTAGGACTGGTAAACAAACGCTAGCTCAACTTACAAGAAACACACTCTGCTTTAGGGAAAAGAGCACTCTTCTACTCTATTGTGTTTCCTATAGGGCCAGAACAGTGAGCTTGCTCAGAACAAAAAAACTGTGCTTCCTACACAGGGGCCATAACTAGTTCAACTCTGCTTAGGAAACTGACAAGAACAGTAGCTCCTCTTCAGTCCGATACACTGTACTTGCTGGGAAACGACGCGAGTGCTATTTGCACTGTGTATGGCAATGGAAGCGCAATAGTAACTTACCTTACCAGAAAACAACTCTTGCTCGTAGGACCAGAAACTGCATATGATTCAACTCCATTTAGGACTGGGAAACAAATGCTAGCTCGCCTTACAAGAAACACACTCTGCTTTTGAGAAAAGAGCACTCTTCTACTCTACTGTGTTTCCTATGGGGTCCGAACAGTGAGCTTGCTCAGAACAAAAGAACTGTGCTTTCTACACACACGGGCCATATCTAGTTCAACTCTGCTTAGGAAACAAACAAGAACAGTAGCTCCTCTTCAGTCCGATACACTGTACTTGCGGGGAAGAGACGCGAGAGCTATTTGCACTGTGTATGGCATTGGAGCACAATAGTGACTCGTCTTACGAGAAAAAAACTCTTGCTCGTAGGACAAAAAACTGCATGTGACTCAACTCCATTGAGGACTGGGAAACAAACGCTAGCTCGACTTACAAGAAACACACTCTGCTTTTGAGAAAAGAGCACTCTTCTACTCTACTGTGTTTCCTATAGGGCCAGAACAGTGAGCTTGCTCAGAACAAAAGAACTGTGCTTCCTACACACACGGCCATATCTAGTTCAATTCTGCTTAGGAACCTGAAAAGAACAGTAGATCCTCTTCAGTCCAATACACTGTACTTGCTGCGATCAGACGCCATTGCTATTTGTCCTGTGTATGGCAATGGCAGCGCAATAGTGACTCTTCTTACCAGAAAACAACTCTTGCTTGTAGGACCAGAAACTGCATGTGATTCAACTCCATTTAGGACTGGGAAACAAAAGCTAGCTCACCTTACAAGAAACACACTCTGCTTATGAGAAAAGAGCACTCTTCTACTCTACTGTATTTCCTATGGTGTCGGAACAGTGAGCTTGCTCAGAACAAAAGAACTGTGCTTCCTACACACATGGGCCATATCTAGTTCAACTCTGCTTAGGAAACTGACAAGAACAATAGCTCCTCTTCCTTCCAATACACTGTACTTGCAGGGAACAGACGTGAGTGCTATTTGCACTGTGTATGTCAATTGGAGCACAATAGTGACTTGTCTTACCAGAAAACAACTCTTGCTCGTAGGACAAAAAACTGCATGTGACTCAACTCCATTTAGGACTAGGAAACAAACGCTAGCTCGCCTTACAAGAAACACACTCTGCTTCAGAGAAAAGAGCACTCTTCTACTCTACTGTGTTTCCTATAGGGCCAGAACAATGAGCTTGTTCAGAACATAAGAACTGTGCTTCCTACACACACGGGCCATATCTAGTTCAACTCTGCTTAGGAAACTGACAAGAACAGTAGCTCCTCTTCAGTCCGATACACTGTACTTGCTGGGAATAGACGCGAGAGCTATTTGCACTATGCATGGCAAGGGGAGCGCAATAGTGACTTTCCTTACCAGAAGACAACTCTTGCACTTAGGACCAGAAACTGCATGAGATTCAACTCCATTTAGGACTGGGAAACAAACGCGAGCTCGCCTTACAAGAAACACAATCTGCTTTTGAGAAAAGAGCACTCTTCTACTCTACTGTGTTTCCTATGGTGTCCGAAAAGTGAGCTTGCTCAGAACAAAAGAACTGTGCTTCCTACACACACGGCCATATATAGTTCAAGTCTGCTTAGGAACCTGACAAGAACAGTAGATCCTCTTCAGTCCAATACACTATACTTGCTGGGAACAGACGACAGTGCTATTTGCCCTGTGTATGGCAATGGCAGCGCAATAGTGACTCTTCTTACCAGAAAACTACTCTTGCTCGTAGGACCAGAAACTGCATGTGATTCCACTCCATTTAGGACTGGGAAAAAAACTCTAGCTCTCTTTACAAGAAACACACTCTGCTTTTGAGAAAAGAGCACTCTTCTACTCTACTGTGTTTCCTAGGTGTTCCAAAAAGTGAGCTTGCTCAGAACAAAAAAACTGTGCTTCCTACACACACGGCCATATCTAGTTCAAGTCTGCTTAGGAACCTGACAAGAAGAGTAGATCCTCTTCAGTCCAATACACTGTACTTGCTGGGAACAGACGCGAGTGCAATTTGCACTGTGAATGTCAATGAGAGCTCAATAGTGACTTTCCTTACCAGAAAACATCTCTTGCTCGTAAGACCAGAAACTGCATGTGATTCAACTCCATTTAGGATTGGGAAACAAATGCTAGCTCGCCTTATATGAAACACACTCTGCTTTTGAGAAAAGAGCACTCTTCTACTCTACTGTGTTTCCTCTGGAGCCAGAACAGTGAGCTTGCTCAGAACAAAAGAACTGTGCTTCCTACACACATGGGCCATATTTAGTTCAACTCTGCTTAGGAAACTGACAAGAACAATAGCTCCTCTTCCGTCCAATACACTGTACTTGCAGGGAACAGACGCGAGTGCTATTTGCACTGTGTATGGCAATTGGAGTGCAATAGTGACTTCTCTTACCAGAAAACATCTCTTGCTTGTAAGACAAAAAACTGCATGTGACTCAACTCCATTTAACTGGGAAACAAACGCTAGCTCGCCTTCCAAGAAACACACTCTGCTTTTGAGAAAAGAGCACTCTTCTACTCTACTGTGTTTCCTATGTGTTCCGAACAGTGAGCTTGCTCAGAACAAAAAACTGTGCTTCCTACTCACACGGCCATATCTAGTTCAACTCTGCATAGGAAACTGACGAGAACAGTAGCTCCTCTTTAGTCCGATACACTGTACTTGCTGGAAAGAGACGCGAGTGCTATTTGCACTGTGTATGTCAATGGGAGCACAATAGTGACTCGTCTTACCAGGAAACAACTCTTGCTCGTATGACCAGAAACTGCATGTGATTCAACTCCATTTAGGATTGGGAAACAAACGCTAGCTCGCCTTACAAGAAACACACTCGGCTTTAGAGAAAAGAGCACTCTTTTACTCTACTGTGTTTCCTATAGGACCAGAACAGTGAGCTTGCTCAGAACATAAGAACTGTGCTTCCTACACACGGGCCATATCTAGTTGAACTCTGCTTAGGAACCTGACAAGGACAGTAGCTCCTCTTCTGTCAATACACTGTACTTGCTGGGAAAAGACGCGAGTGCTATTTGTACTGTGGATGGCAATAGGAGCACAATAGTGACTTTCCTTACCAGAAAACAACTCTTGCTCGTAGAACCAGAAACTGCATGTGATTCAACTCCATTTAGGACTGGGAAACAAAGGCTAGCTCGCCTTACATGAAACAAACTCTGCTTTTGAGAAAAGAGCACTCTTCTACTCTACTGTGTTTCCTATAGGGTCCGAACAGTGAGCTTGCTCAGAACAAAAGAACTGTGCTTCCTACATACACGGGCCATATCTAGTTCAACTCTGCTTATGAAACTGACAAGAACAGTAGCTCCTCTTCAGTCCAATACACTTTACTTGCGGGGAACAGACGCGAGTGCTATTTGCACTGTGTATGGCAATTTTAGCACAATAGTGACTCGTCTTACCAGAAAGCAACTCTTGCTCCTAGGACAAAAAACTGCAAGTGACTCAACTCCATTTAGGACTGGGAAACAAACGCTAGCTCGCCTTCCAAGATACACACTCTGCTTTACAGAAAAAGAGCACTCTTCTACTCTACTGTGTTTCCTCTGGGACCAGAACAGTGAGCTTGCTCAGAACATAAGAACTGTGCTTCCTACACACACGGGCCATACCTAGTTCAACTCTTCTTAGGAAACGGACAAGAACAGTAGCTCCTCTTCAGTCCAATACACTGTATTTGCGGGGAACAGACGCCAGTGCTATTTGCACTGTGTATGGCAATTGGAGCACAATAGTGACTTGTCTTACGAGAAAACAACTCTTGCTCGTAGGACAAAAAACTGCATGTGACTCAACTCCATTTAGGACTGGGAAACAAACGCTAGCTCGACTTCCAAGAAACACACTCTGCTTTTGAGAAAAGAGCACTCTTCTACTCTACTGTGTTTCCTATGGTGTCCGAAAAGTGAGCTTGCTCAGAACAAAAGAACTGTGCTTCCTACACACACGGCCATATATAGTTCAAGTCTGCTTAGGAACCTGACAAGAACAGTAGATCCTCTTCAGTCCAATACACTATACTTGCTGGGAACAGACGCCAGTGCTATTTGTCCTGTGTATGGCAATGGCAGCGCAATAGTGACTCTTCTTACCAGAAAACAACTCTTGCTCGTAGGACCAGAAACTGCATGTGATTCCACTCCATTTAGGACTGGGAAACAAAAGCTAGCTCGCCTTACAAGAAACACACTCTGCTTTAGAGGAAAGAGCACTCTTCTACTCTACTGTGTTTCCTATGTGGTCCAAACAGTGAGCTTGTTCAGAACAAAAGAACTGTGATTCCTACACACACGGACCATATCTAGTTCAACTCTGCTTAGGAAACTGACAAGAACAGTAGCTCCTATTCAGTCCAATACACTGTACTTGCTGGGAAAAGACGCGAGTGCTATTTGCCTTGTGTAGGGCAATGGGAGCGCAATAGTGACTTTCCTTACCAGAAAACAGCTCTTTTTCGTAGGACCAGAAACTGCATGTGATTCAACTCCATTTAGGACTAGGAAACAAAGGCTAGCTCGCCTTACAAAAACACACTCTGCTTTTGAGAAAAGAGCACTCTTCTACTCTACTGTGTTTCCAATAGGGCCAGAACAGTGAGCTTGTTCAGAACATAAGAACTGTGCATCCTACACACACGGGCCATGTCTAGTTCAACTCTGCTTAGGAAACTGACAAGAACATTAGCTCCTCTTCAGTCCGATACACTGTACTTGCTGGGAATAGACGCGAGAGCTATTTGCACTATGTATGGCAAGGGGAGCGCAATAGTGACTTTCCTTACCAGAAAACAACTCTTGCTCTTAGGTCCAGAAACTGCATGAGATTCAACTCCATTTAGGACTGGGAAACAAACGCTGGCTCGCCTTACAAGAAACACACTCTGCTTTTGAGAAAAGAGCACTCTTCTACACTACTGTGTTTCCTATGGTGTCCGAACAGTGAGCTTGCTCAGAACAAAAGAACTGTGCTTCCTACACACATGGCCATATCTAGTTCAAGTCTGCTTAGGAACCTGACAAGAACAGTAGATTGCTGTGGGATGGTCTGTATGTCAAGTGTGTTGCTGATTGGTCAGTAAATAAATCACTGATTGGCCATTGGCTAGGCAGGAAGTATAGGCGGGACAAGGAAAAGAATTCTGGGAAGTGGAAGGCTGAGAGGGAGACACTGCCAGCCGCCATCAGGACAAGGAAGATGTAAAGTACCGGTAAGCCACAAGCCACGTGGCAAAGTAAAGATTAATAGAAATGGGCTAAATATAAGAGTAAGAGCTAGACAATAACAGGCCTGAGCTAATGGCCAAGCAGTTTAAATAATGTAAGAGTCTGTGTGTTTATTTTATAAGTGGGCTCTGGAACTGGCGGGACTTAGTGGCGGGAGCTGGAGAGAAATTCTCCAGCAACAAATGGCGTCCAACGTGGGGCAAGAGTCTCCACCTAAAAACGGAGAAAAAAGATTCTAAAACGGAGCTAAAAACAGCTCCTAGTTGTCTCTTTTAAGCTAGCGGCAGCCTGCATGTTTGAGCTACTATGGCGGGTTCCTGGCGTGCATGCTCAACCTGCTGCCGTATGGCGGCAATGAGGCCTCTGCAAGTAGCACATTAAACTGTGTGGTGGATTTAGCCTTTGCTAGTACAAAACAAAAAAAGAGGTTTCTGGGCTACACGCTACTTTGGTAAAAGTGTAGACCCACTATTTCTGAGAGTTTCGGCTCCCAGAGCTGGCGGAAAGCGGACCACCGCCATGTTGGGAAGCTGAAGTGGGCGGAGCCAGCAGCCACTGCGCCGTTTCAGGCTTAGAAGGCTGCAGTTTAAAGGAGTAGGCTCAAGCTAATATAAAAAAATAAGCCACGTAAAGATGACTACCACACAGAGAATCTGGATTATGTTCTCTTTGATATTCGTAACTACAGAAAAACATTTGATTGTAAAAGCTGTTGAGTTATGCCAAAATGTATATTTTAAAGGTACCTTGACTTCAAAATTTGGATATAAGGATATGTTGCTTTGGAAAAGAGTCTCTGCTTTTGTTTCCACAGAAAGCCAGAGACTATGGATTTGTTCCAGATTAAGATACAGGTTTGACCAGCCAAGACCCCCTGAAAGGTCTCCAATGACACCATGGCCCAGATGATTCAACATCCAGAATGGTATCAAGTCAACTGGCTCAGATATACAGCCTCACGGACTACTCCATGATCCTAAAATTTTCTTTCTGTCTCCATAAGATACAGCGCCCCCCTCCAGCAGGAAGTAGTAAGAGAAGCTACGCCCAAATTCCCAAATATACCAAGCTGGCTTTAGAGATGGAATTGGCTCACTCCCCCTCTAAACCCAGACATATTGCTCAAAAAAAAAAAAAAATGGTTAAGAGATTCTTGTGTCCCAAATCAGAAGAGCCCTCTGGTGTGGGACAGAGAAAAAACAATATTTTTATTTAAATCAGGTTGATTATAAATACAATCTCTTTCTAAAACAAAAAGGGGGATAGTTTAGATATGATAGGATGAAAGGGTAGATTAATGAACCTACTTTTAAAGAGTAACAACTTGTTTAAAATGTTTTGCATTGCTATAGATTTTAGTTTATTGATACAAATTTAAACTTAATTTTGTTATACTGTATATATATTTCTATTCTTGTTTGAGGTATTATGTTTATGTAACTCATTTAAAATTATAATGGATAATTAAAAAATAGATTAATAATTAGTCATCTATGATAATCATATTTGTAGCCATGTTAGTTAAGTCTTCTAGGTATACATAGTTATATTTCAGATAGATAGGTGGTCTTCAAACACTTCAAAGACCTACAGAATATGGCATTTAAAATGTTTTAAAAATTTAGACTTTCTGGACAGTGAGACATGTCTGCTCCTGACAGCACCGATTTACTTCAGAGAGGAGGATGGGCATCGAAGACACTCCATACGGAGTTTATCTTCACCTTGACAAAAATAGCCATTTGGGCAAGAAACTGTTCTTGCTTGGACTGCCTGATCAACTGGACATGCAGGACCCATACAAAGGTGACCACTGAACTTTGCTTGACAAAATGGTCCTTCAGGTTCCTGCTTTGCAGAGAAAACTGCCAGACATTCTACAGGACACAGAGAAAAGTGAATAAGAGACTCTAGGCCTGTGGGCTGAAGACAGATGCCCCAACTTTACAAGAGAACTTTGAATGACTGTCCAGGCTGCCAGCTGTCTCTGTCTACCCTACAAGACTCCTAAAAGTTGCTTATATCCTTCTCCATTTCTCAGGTAGTAGTATATCCTTCTGAGGTCTTTGATGTGGTTAAAGACTAGATACTTACAATTTTCCTTAGTTATAATAAAAGATAAGTTAGATATAAAACCTTAAACTTACAAATATAAGATAGATAGGATCTCTTCTTTAATATTGTAACTGTAATTCTTGCTTGATAATTGTTTTGTTATATGTAATTTTACTATGTTAAAGTTAAAACCTTCCTTTTTAAGAAAAGAAAAGGGGAAGTGCTGTGGGATGGTCTGTATGTCAAGTGTGTTGCTGATTGGTCAGTAAATAAATCACTGATTGGCCATTGGCTAGGCAGGAAGTATAGGCGGGACAAGGAAAAGAATTCTGGGAAGTGGAAGGCTGAGAGGGAGACACTGCCAGCCGCCATCAGGACAAGGAAGTTGTAAAGTACCGGTAAGCCACAAGCCACGTGGCAAAGTAAAGATTAATAGAAATGGGCTAAATATAAGAGTAAGAGCTAGACAATAACAGGCCTGAGCTAATGGCCAAGCAGTTTAAATAATGTAAGAGTCTGTGTGTTTATTTTATAAGTGGGCTCTGGAACTGGCGGGACTTAGTGGCGGGAGCTGGAGAGAAATTCTCCAGCAACAGTAGATCCTCTTCAGTCCAATACACTATACTTGCTAGGAACAGACGCCAGTGCTATTTGTCCTGTGTATGGCAATGGCAGCGCAATAGTGACTCTTCTTACCAGAAAACAACTCTTGCTCGTAGTACCAGAAACTGCATGTGATTCCACTCCATTTAGGACTGGGAAACAAACTCTAGCTCGCTTTACAAGAAACACACTCTGCTTTTGAGAAAAGAGCACTCTTCTACTCTACTGTGTTTCCTATAGGGACAGAACAGTGAGCTTGCTCAGAAAAAAAGAACTATACTTCCTACACACACGGGCCATATCTAGTTCAACTCTGCTTAGGAAACTGACAAGAACTGTAGCTCCTTTTAAGTCCAATACACTGTACTTGCTGGGAAAAGACGCGAGTGCTATTTCCCTTGTGTAGGGCAATGGGAGCGCAATAGTGACTTTCCTTACCAGAAAAAAACTCTTGTTCGTAGGACCAGAAACTGCTTGTGATTCAACTCCATTTAGGACTAGGAAACAAATGCTAGCTCGCCTTACAAAAACACACTCTGCTTTTGAGAAAAGAGCACTCTTCTACTCTACTGTGTTTCCTATAGGGCCAGAACAGTGAGCTTGCTGAGAACATAAGAACGGTGCTTCCTACACACACGGGCCATATCTAGTTGAACTCTGCTTAGGAAACTGACAAGACAGTAGCTCCTCTTCAGTCCGATACACTGTACTTGCTGGGAACAGACGCGAGTGCTCTTTGCACTATGTATGGCAAGGGGAGCGCAATAGTGACTTTCCTTACCAGAAAACAACTCTTGCTCTTAGGACCAGAAACTGCATGTGATTCAACTCCATTTAGGACTGGGAAACAAACGCTAGCTCGCCTTACAAGAACATACTCTGCTTTTGAGAAAAGAGCACTCTTCTACTCTACTGTGTTTCCTATGGTGTCCGAACAGTGATCTTGCTCAGAACAAAAGAACTGTGCTTCCTACACACACGGCCATATCTAGTTCAAGTCTGCTTAGGAACCTGACAAGAACAGTAGATCCTCTTCAGTCCAATACACTGTACTTGCTGGGAACAGACTCCAGTGCTATTTGTCCTGTGTATGGCAATGGCAGCGCAATAGTGACTCTTCTTACCATAAAACAACTCTTGGTCTTAGGACTAGAAACTGCATGTGATTCAACTCCATTTAAGACTGGGAAACAAACGCTAGCTGGCCTTACAAGAAACACACTCTGCTTTAGAGAAAAGAGCACTCTTCTACTCTACTGTGTTTCCTATAGGGCCAGAACAGTGAGCTTGCTCAAAACAAAAGAACTGTGCTTCCTACATACGGGCCATAACTAGTTCAACTCTGCTTAGGAAACTGACAAGAACTGTAGCTCCTCTTCAGTCCGATACACTGTACTTGCTGGGAACAGATGCGAGTGCTTTTTGCACTGTGTATGGCAATTGGAGCACAATAGTGACTTGTCTTACCAGAAAACAACTCTTGCTCGTAGGACAAAAAACTGCATGTGACTCAACTCCATTTAGGACTGGGAAACAAACGCTAGCTCGCCTTACAAGAAACACACTCTGCTTTTGAGAAAAGAGCACTCTTCTACTCTTCTGTGTTTCCTATAGGGCCAGAACAGTGAGCTTGATCAGAACAAAAGAACTGTGCTTCCTCCACACACGGGCCATATCTAGTTCAACTCTGCTTAGGAAACTGACAAGAACAGTAGCTCCTCTTCAGTCCGATACACTGTACTTGCTGGGAATGGACCGAGTGCTATTTGCACTATGTATGGCAATGGGAGCGCAATAGTGACTTTCCTTACCAGAAAACAACTCTTGCTCGTAGGACCAGAAACTGCATGTGATTCAACTCCATTTAGGACTGGGAAACAAATGCTAGCTCGCCTTACATGAAACACACTCTGCTTTTGAGAAAAAAGCACTCTTCTACTCTACTGTGTTTCCTATGGGGTCCAAACAGTGAGCTTGCTCAGAACAAAAGAACTGTGCTTCCTACACACGGACCATATCTAGTTCAACTCTGCTTAGGGAACTGACAGTACAGTAGCTCCTATTCAGTCCAATACACTGTACTTCCTGGGAACAGACGCGAGTGCTATTTGTAATGTGTATGGCAATGGGAGCGCAATAGTGACTTTCCTTACCAGAAAACAACTCTTGCTCGTAGGACCAGAAACTGCATGTGATTCAACTCCATTTAGGACTAGGAAACAAACGCTAGCTCGCCTTACAAGAAATACACTCTGCTTTTGAGAAAAGAGCACTGCTGTGGGATGTATGGCAAATGTGTTGCTAATTAATCAATAAAACACTGATTGGCCGTTGGCTAGGCAGGAAGTGTAGGCGGGGCAAGGAGGAGAATAAAGCAGGGAAGTGGAAGGCTGAGAGAGAGACACTGCCAGCCGCCATCAGGACAAGGAAGATGTAAGGTACCAGTAAGCCATGAGCCATGTGGCAAAGTGAAAATTAATAGAAATCTGCTAAATATAAGACTAAGAGCTAGACAATAACAGGCCTTAGCTAATGGCCAAGCAGTTTAAATAATGTAAGAGTCTTTGTGTTTATTTTATAAGTGGGCTCTGAGACTGGCGGGACTTGGTGGTGGGAGCTGGAGAGAAATTCTCCAGCAACAAATGGCGTCCAATGTGTTGGCAAGAGTTTCCACCTAAAAACTGAGAAAAAAGATTCTAAAACGGAGCTAAAAACAGCTCCTAGTTGTCTCTTTCAAGCTAGTGGCAGCCTGCGTGTTTGAGCTACTATGGCGGGATCCTGGCGTGCATGCTTGACCTGCAGTATGGCGGGAATGAGGCCTCTGCAAGTGGCACATTAAGCTGTGTGGTGGATTTAGCCTTTGCTAGTACAAAACAAAACAAAACAAAACAAAAAGAGATTTCTGGGCTACACGCTGCTTTGATAGAAGCAGAGACCCACTATTTCTGAGAGTTGATGGCTCCCAGAGCTGGCGGAAAACGTAGCCATGTTGGGAATCTGAGGTGGGCGGAGCCAGCAGCCACAGCTGCTGCAGTTTAAAGCAATAGATTCACAATAAAACAGATTCAGATGTAATAGTTTACAATGTGTGTAAAAGATATGTAGGCTTGAAAGAGACAAAAAAGGTGATATATAGAGTTATAGAAACAAATACATAGTTTTAAAAAATAAAGTCATTAAAGAGACAGCAAAGGTAGTATAAAAAATAAGCCACGTAAAAATGGATATTACACAGAGAATCTGGATTGTGTTGTCGTTGGGACTTTTAACTGCAGAAAAACATTTGATTGTAAAAGCTGTAGAGTTATGCCAAAATGTATATTTTAAAGATACCTTGACTTCAAAATTTGGATGTAAGGATATGTTGCTTTGGAAAAGAGTCTCTTTTGTTTCCACAGAAAGCCAGAGGCTATGGATTTGTTCAAGATTAAGATACATCAGGTTTGAACAGCCAAGACCCCCTGAAGGTCTCCTATGACACCATGGCCCAGATGATCCAAAATCCAGAATGGTATAAAAGGCATCTGGCTCAGACGATACAGCCTCATGGACTATTCCATAATTCTAAATTTTTTTTTGTTTCCCCACAAGATACAGCGCCCCCTTCCAGCAGGAAGTAGTAAGAGAAGCTACGCCAAAATTGCCAAATTATATGTAATTTTACTTTGTTAAGGTTAAAACCTTCCTTTTTGAAAAAAAAAAGGGGAAGTGCTGTGGGATGTATGGCAAATGTGTTGCTAATTAATCAATAAAACACTGATTGGCCGTTGGCTAGGCAGGAAGTGTAGGCGGGGCAAGGAGGAGAATAAAGCGAGGAAGTGGAAGGCTGAGAGAGAGACATTGCCAGCCGCCATCAGGACAAGGAAGATGTAAGGTACCAGTAAGCCATGAGCCATGTGGCAAAGTAAAGATTAATAGAAATGGGCTAAATATAAGAGTAAGAGCTAGACAATAACAGGCCTGAGCTAATGGCCAAGCAGTTTAAATAATGTAAGAGTCTGTGTGTTTATTTTATAAGTGGGCTCTGAGACTGGCGGGACTTGGTGGTGGGAGCTGGAGAGAAATTCTACAGCAACAGAGCACTCTTCTACTCTACCGTGTTTCCTATGGGGTCCAAACAGTGAGCTTGCTCAGAACAAAAGAACTGTGCTTCCTACACACATGGACCATATCTAGTACAACTCTGCTTAGGAAACTGACAAGAACAGTAGCTCCTATTCAGTCCAATACACTGTACTTGCTGGGAACAGACGCGAGTGCTATTTGCACTGTGTATGGAATTTGGAGCGCAATAGTGACTCTTCTTACCAGAAAGCAACTCTTGCTGGTAGGAACAAAAACTGCCTGTGACTCAACTCCATTTATGACTGGGAAACAAACGCTAGCTCGCCTTACAAGAAACACATTCTGCTTTAGAGAAAAGAGCACTCTTCTACTCTACTGTGGTTCCTATAGGGCCAGAACAGTGAGCTTGCTCAGAACAAGAGAACTGTGCTTCCTACACACACGGGAAATATCTCGTTCAACTCTGCTTAGGAAACTGACAAGAACAGTAGCTCCTCTTCAGTCCGATACACTGTACTTGCTGGGAACAGACGCGAGTGCTATTTGCACTGTGTATGGCAGTGGGAACACAATAGTGACTTTCCTTACCAGAAAACAACTCTTGCTCGTAGGACGAGAAACTGCATGTGATTCAACTCCATTTAGGACTGGGAAACAAACGCTAGCTCGCCTTACAAGAAACACACTCTGCTTTTGAGAAAAGAGCACTCTTCTACTCTACTGTGTTTCCTAAGGGGTCCGAACAATGAGCTTGCTCAGAACAAAAGAACTGTGCTTCCTACACACATGGGCCATATCTAGTTCAACTCTGCTTAGGAAACTGACAAGAACAATAGCTCCTCTCCAGTCCAATACATTGTAAATGCAGGGAACAGACGCGAGTGCTATTTGCACTGTGTATGGCATTTGGAGCACAATAGTGACTTGTCTTACCAGAAAAAAATTCTTGCTCGTGGGACAAAAAACTGCATGTGACTCAACTCCATTTAGGACTAGGAAACAAACGCTAGCTCTCCATGCAAGAAACACACTCTGCTTTTGAGAAAAGAGCACTCTTCAACTCTACTGTGTTTCCTATAGAGCCAGAAGAGTGAACTTGCTCAGAACATTAGAACTGTGCTTCCTACACACACGGCCATATCTAGTTCAATTCTGCTTAGGAACCTGACAAGAACAGTAGATCCTCTTCTGTACAATACACTGTACTTGCTGGGAACAGACGCCAGTGCTATTTGTCCTGTGTATGGCAACTGCAGCGCAATAGTGACTCTTCTTACCATAAAACAAACCTTGCTCCTAGGACTAGAAACTGCATGTGATTCAACTCCATTTAGGACTGGGAAACAAACGCTAGCTCGACTTACAAAAAACACACTCTGCTTTAGGGAAAAGAGCACTCTTCTACTCTATTGTGTTTCCTATAGGGCCAGAACAGTGAGCTTGCTCAGAACAAAAAAACTGTGCTTCCTACACAGGGGCCATAACTAGTTCAACTCTGCTTAGGAAACTGACAAGAACAGTGGATCCTGTATAGTCCAATACACTGTACTTGCTGGGAACAGACGCCAGTGCTATTTGTCCTGTGTATGGCAATGGCAGCGCAATAGTGACTCTTCTTACCAGAAAACAACTCTTGCTTGTAGGACCAGAAACTGCATGTGATTCAACTCCATTTAGGACTGGGAAACAAAAGCTGGCTCACCTTACAAGAAACACACTCTGCTTTAGAGAAAAGAGCACTCTTCTACTCTACTGTGTTTCCTATAGGGCCAGAACAGTGAGCTTGCTCAGAACAAAAGAACTGTGCCTCCTACACACGGGCCATATCTAGTTCAACTCTGCTTAGGAAACTGACAAGAACAGTAGCACCTCTTCAGTCCGATACACTGTACTTGCTGGGAAAAGACGTGAGTGCTATTTGCACTGTGTATGGCAATGGGAGCGCAATAGTGACTTTCCTTACCAGAAAACAACTCTTGCTCGTAAGACCAGAAACTGCATGTGATTCAACTCCATTTAGGACTGGGAAACAAATGCTAGCTCGCCTTACATGAAACACACTCTGCTTTAGAGAAAAGAGCACTCTTCTACTCTACTGTGTTTCCTAAGGGGTCCGAACAGTGAGCTTGCTCAGAACAAAAGAACTGAGCTTCCTACACACATGGGCCATATCTAGTTCAACTCTGCTTAGGAAACAAACAAGAACAATAGCTACTCTTCTTTCCAATACACTGTACTTGCAGGGAACAGACGCGAGTGCTATTTGCACTGAGTATGGCAATTGGAGCACAATAGTGACTTGTCTTACCAGAAAACAACTCTTGCTTGTACGACAAAAAACTGCATGTGATTCAACTCCATTTAGGACTAGGAAACAAACGCTAGCTCGACTTCCAAGAAACACACTCTGCTTTTGAGAAAAGAGCACTCTTCTACTCTACTGTGTTTCCTATAGAGCCAGAAGATTGAACTTGCTCAGAACATCAGAACTGTGCTTCCTACACACACGGCAATATCTAGTTCAATTCCGCTTAGGAAACTGACAAGAACAGTAGATCCTCTTCTGTACAATACACTGTACTTGCTGGGAACAGACGCCAGTGCTATTTGTCCTGTGTATGGCAATTGCAGTGCAATAGTGACTCTTCTTACCATAAAATAACTCTTGCTCGTAGGACTAGAATCTGCATGTGATTCAACTCCATTTAGGACTGGGAAACAAACGCTAGCTCGCCTTACAAGAAACACTCTCTGCTTTAGGGAAAAGAGCACTCTTCTCCTCTACTGTGTTTCCTATAGGGCCAGAACAGTGAGCTTTCTCAGAACAAAAGAACTGTGCTTCCTACACACGGGCCATAACTAGTTCAAGTCTGCTTAGGAAACTGACAAGAACAGTAGCTCCTCTTCAGTCCGATACACTGTACTTGCGGGGAACAGACGCGAGTGCTATTTGCACTGAGTATGGCAATTGGAGCACAATAGTGACTTGTCTTACCAGAAAACAACTCTTGCTCGTACGACAAAAAACTGCATGTGATTCAACTCCATTTAGGACTAGGAAACAAACGCTAGCTCGACTTCCAAGAAACACACTCTGCTTTTGAGAAAAGAGCACTCTTCTACTCTACTGTGTTTCCTATAGAGCCAGAAGATTGAACTTGCTCAGAACATCAGAACTGTGCTTCCTACACACACGGCAATATCTAGTTCAATTCCGCTTAGGAAACTGACAAGAACAGTAGATCCTCTTCTGTACAATACACTGTACTTGCTGGGAACAGACGCCAGTGCTATTTGTCCTGTGTATGGCAATTGCAGTGCAATAGTGACTCTTCTTACCATAAAATAACTCTTGCTCGTAGGACTAGAATCTGCATGTGATTCAACTCCATTTAGGACTGGGAAACAAACGCTAGCTCGCCTTACAAGAAACACTCTCTGCTTTAGGGAAAAGAGCACTCTTCTCCTCTACTGTGTTTCCTATAGGGCCAGAACAGTGAGCTTGCTCAGAACAAAAGAACTGTGCTTCCTACACACGGGCCATAACTAGTTCAAGTCTGCTTAGGAAACTGACAAGAACAGTAGCTCCTCTTCAGTTCGATACACTGTACTTGCTGGGAACAGACGCGAGTGCTATTTGCACTGTGTATGGCAATGGGAGCACAATAGTGACTTCCCTTACCAGAAAACAACTCTAGCTTGTAGGACCAGAAACTGCATGTGATTCAACTCCATTTAGGACTGGGAAACAAAAGCTGGCTCACCTTACAAGAAACACACTCTGCTTTAGAGAAAAGAGCACTCTTCTACTCTACTGTGTTTCCTATAGGGCCAGAACAGTGAGCTTGCTCAGAACAAAAGAACTGTGCCTCCTACACACGGGCCATATCTAGTTCAACTCTGCTTAGGAAACTGACAAGAACAGTAGCACCTCTTCAGTCCGATACACTGTACTTGCTGGGAAAAGACGCGAGTGCTATTTGCACTGTGTATGGCAATGGGAGCGCAATAGTGACTTTCCTTACCAGAAAACAACTCTTGCTCGTAAGACCAGAAACTGCATGTGATTCAACTCCATTTAGGACTGGGAAACAAATGCTAGCTCGCATTACATGAAACACACTCTGCTTTAGAGAAAAGAGCACTCTTCTACTCTACTGTGTTTCCTAAGGGGTCCGAACAGTGAGCTTGCTCAGAACAAAAGAACTGAGCTTCCTACACACATGGGCCATATCTAGTTCAACTATGCTTAGGAAACAAACAAGAACAATAGCTACTCTTCTTTCCAATACACTGTACTTGCAGGGAACAGACGCGAGTGCTATTTGCACTGAGTATGGCAATTGGAGCACAATAGTGACTTGTCTTACCAGAAAACAACTCTTGCTCGTACGACAAAAAACTGCATGTGATTCAACTCCATTTAGGACTAGGAAACAAACGCTAGCTCGACTTCCAAGAAACACACTCTGCTTTTGAGAAAAGAGCACTCTTCTACTCTACTGTGTTTCCTATAGAGCCAGAAGATTGAACTTGCTCAGAACATCAGAACTGTGCTTCCTACACACACGGCAATATCTAGTTCAATTCCGCTTAGGAAACTGACAAGAACAGTAGATCCTCTTCTGTACAATACACTGTACTTGCTGGGAACAGACGCCAGTGCTATTTGTCCTGTGTATGGCAATTGCAGTGCAATAGTGACTCTTCTTACCATAAAATAACTCTTGCTCGTAGGACTAGAATCTGCATGTGATTCAACTCCATTTAGGACTGGGAAACAAACGCTAGCTCGCCTTACAAGAAACACTCTCTGCTTTAGGGAAAAGAGCACTCTTCTCCTCTACTGTGTTTCCTATAGGGCCAGAACAGTGAGCTTTCTCAGAACAAAAGAACTGTGCTTCCTACACACGGGCCATAACTAGTTCAAGTCTGCTTAGGAAACTGACAAGAACAGTAGCTCCTCTTCAGTTCGATACAATGTACTTGCTGGGAACAGTCGCGAGTGCTATTTGCACTGTGTATGGCAATGCGAGCACAATAGTGACTTCCCTTACCAGAAAACAACTCTAGCTTGTAGGACCTGAAACTGCATGTGATTCAACTCCATTTAGGACTGGGAAACAAATGCTAGCTCGCCTTACAAGAAACACACTCTGCTTTTGAGAAAAGAGCACTCTTCTACTCTACTGTGTTTCCTATGGGGTCCGAACAGTGAGCTTGCTCAGAACAAAAGAACTGTGCTTTCTACACACATGGGCCATATCTAGTTCAACTCTGCTTAGGAAACAAACAAGAACAATAGCTCCTCTTCAGTCCGATACACTGTACTTGCGGGGAACAGACGCGAGTGCTATTTGCACTGAGTATGGCAATTGGAGCACAATAGTGACTTGTCTTACCAGAAAACAACTCTTGCTCGTACGACAAAAAACTGCATGTGATTCAACTCCATTTAGGACTAGGAAACAAACGCTAGCTCGACTTCCAAGAAACACACTCTGCTTTTGAGAAAAGAGCACTCTTCTACTCTACTGTGTTTCCTATAGAGCCAGAAGATTGAACTTGCTCAGAACATCAGAACTGTGCTTCCTACACACACGGCAATATCTAGTTCAATTCCGCTTAGGAAACTGACAAGAACAGTAGATCCTCTTCTGTACAATACACTGTACTTGCTGGGAACAGACGCCAGTGCTATTTGTCCTGTGTATGGCAATTGCAGTGCAATAGTGACTCTTCTTACCATAAAATAACTCTTGCTCGTAGGACTAGAATCTGCATGTGATTCAACTCCATTTAGGACTGGGAAACAAACGCTAGCTCGCCTTACAAGAAACACTCTCTGCTTTAGGGAAAAGAGCACTCTTCTCCTCTACTGTGTTTCCTATAGGGCCAGAACAGTGAGCTTTCTCAGAACAAAAGAACTGTGCTTCCTACACACGGGCCATAACTAGTTCAAGTCTGCTTAGGAAACTGACAAGAACAGTAGCTCCTCTTCAGTTCGATACACTGTACTTGCTGGGAACAGACGCGAGTGCTATTTGCACTGTGTATGGCAATGGGAGCACAATAGTGACTTCCCTTACCAGAAAACAACTCTAGCTTGTAGGACCAGAAACTGCATGTGATTCAACTCCATTTAGGACTGGGAAACAAATGCTAGCTCGCCTTACAAGAAACACACTCTGCTTTTGAGAAAAGAGCACTCTTCTACTCTACTGTGTTTCCTATGGGGTCCGAACAGTGAGCTTGCTCAGAACAAAAGAACTGTGCTTTCTACACACATGGGCCATATCTAGTTCAACTCTGCTTAGGAAACAAACAAGAACAGTAGCTCCTCTTCAGTCCGATACACTGTACTTGCGGGGAACAGACGCGAGTGCTATTTGCACTGTGTATGGCATTAGAGCACAATAGTGACTCGTCTTACCAGAAAACAACTCTTGCTCGTAGGACAAAAAACTGCATGTGACTCAACTCCATTGAAGACTGGGAAACAAAAGCTAGCTCGACTTACAAGAAACACACTCTGCTTTTGAGAAAAGAGCACTCTTCTACTCTACTGTGTTTCCTATGGGGTCCGAACAGTGAGCTTGCTCAGAACAAAAGAACTGTGCTTCCTACACACACGGCCATATCTAGTTCAATTCTGCTTAGGAACCTGACAAGAACAGTAGATCCTGTATAGTCCAATACACTGTACTTGCTGGGAAGAGACGCCAGTGCTATTTGTCCTGTGTATGGCAATGGCAGCGCAATAGTGACTCTTCTTACCAGAAAACAACTCTTGCTTGTAGGACCAGAAACTGCATGTGATTCAACTCCATTTAGGACTGGGAAACAAAAGCTAGCTCACCTTACAAGAAACACACTCTGCTTTAGAGAAAAGAGCACTCTTCTACTCTACTGTGTTTCCTATAGGGCCAGAACAGTGAGCTTGCTCAGAACAAAAGAACTGTGCTTCCTACACACGGGCCATATCTAGTTCAACTCTGCTTAGGAAACTGACAAGAACAGTAGCTCCTCTTCAGTCCGATACACTGTACTTGCTGGGAACAGACGCGAGTGCTATTTGCACTGTGTATGTCAATGGGAGCGCAATAGTGACTTTCCTTACCAGAAAACAAATCTTGCTCGTAAGACCAGAAACTGCATGAGATTCAACTCCATTTAGGACTGGGAAACAAATGCTAGCTCATCTTACATGAAACACACTCTGCTTTAGAGAAAAGAGCACTCTTCTACTCTACTGTGTTTCCTATAGGGCCAGAAGAGTGAGCTTGCTCAGAACAAAAGGACTGTGCTTCCTACACACAGGGCCATACCTCGTTCAACTCTGCTTAGGAAACTGACAAGAACAGTAGCACCTCTTCAGGCCCATACACTGTACTTGCTGGGAACAGACGCGAGTGCTATTTGCACTGTGTATGGCAATGGGAGCGCAATAGTGACTTTCCTTACCAGAAAACAACTCTTGCTCGTAAGACCAGAAACTGCATGTGATTCAATTCCATTTAGGACTGGGAAACTAATGCTAGCTCGCCTTACATGAAACACAATCTGCTTTTGAGAAAAGAGCACTCTTCTACTCTACTGTGTTTCCTAAGGGGTCTGAACAGTGAGCTTGCTCAGAACAAAAGAACTGTGCTTCCTACACACGGGCCATATCTAGTTCAACTCTGCTTAGGAAACTGACAAGAACAGTAGCTCCTCTTCAGTCCGATACACTGTACTTGCTGGGAACAGACGCGAGTGCTATTTGCACTGTGTATGTCAATGGGAGCACAATAGTGACTTTCCTTAGAGAAAACAACTCTTGCTCGTAAGAACAGAAACTGCATGAGATTCAACTCCATTTAGGACTGGGAAACAAATGCTAGCTCGCCTTACATGAAACACACTCTGCTTTAGAGAAAAGAGCACTCTTCTACTCTACTGTGTTTCCTATAGGGCCAGAACAGTGAGCTTGCTCAGAACAAAAGGACTGTGCTTCCTATACACAGGGCCATATCTCTTTCAACTCTGCTTAGGAAACTGACAAGAACAGTAGCACCTCTTCAGTCCCATACACTGTACTTGCTGGGAACAGACGCGAGTGCTATTTGCACTGTGTATGGCAATGGGAGCGCAATAGTGACTTTCCTTACCAGAAAACAACTCTTGCTCGTGAGACCAGAAACTGCATGTGATTCAATTCCATTTAGGACTGGGAAACAAATGCTAGCTCGCCTTACATGAAACACACTCTGCTTTTGAGAAAAGAGCACTCTTCTACTCTACTGTGTTTCCTAAGGGGTCCGAACAGTGAGCTTGCTCAGAACAAAAGAACTGTGCTTCCTACACACATGGGCCATATCTAGTTCAACTCTGTTTAGGAAACTGACAAGAACAATAGCTCCTCTCCAGTCCAATACACTGTAAATGCAGGGAACAGACGCGAGTGCTATTTGCACTGTGTATGGCATTTGGAGCACAATAGTGACTTGTCTTACCAGAAAAAAATTCTTGTGCGTGGGACAAAAAACTGCATGTGACTCAACTCCATTTTGGACTAGGAAACAAACGCTAGCTCTCCATGCAAGAAACACACTCTGCTTTTGAGAAAAGAGCACTCTTCAACTCTACTGTGTTTCCTATAGAGCCAGAAGAGTGAACTTGCTCAGAACATTAGAACTGTGCTTCCTACACACACGGCCATATCTAGTTCAATTCTGCTTAGGAACCTGACAAGAACAGTAGATCCTCTTCTGTACAATACACTGTACTTGCTGGGAACAGACGCCAGTGCTATTTGTCCTGTGTATGGCAACGGCAGCGCAATAGTGACTCTTTTTACCATAAAACAACGCTTGCTCATAGGACTAGAAACTGCATGTGATTCAACTCCATTTAGGACTGGGAAACAAACGCTAGCTCGACTTACAAGAAACACACTCTGCTTTAGGGAAAAGAGCACTCTTCTACTCTATTGTGTTTCCTATAGGGCCAGAACAGTGAGCTTGCTCAGAACAAAAGAACTGTGCCTCCTACACACGGGCCATATCTAGTTCAACTCTGCTTAGGAAACTGACAAGAACAGTAGCACCTCTTCAGTCCGATACACTGTACTTGCTGGGAAAAGACGCGAGTGCTATTTGCACTGTGTATGGCAATGGGAGCGCAATAGTGACTTTCCTTACCAGAAAACAACTCTTGCTCGTAAGACCAGAAACTGCATGTGATTCAACTCCATTTAGGACTGGGAAACAAATGCTAGCTCGCCTTACATGAAACACACTCTGCTTTAGAGAAAAGAGCACTCTTCTACTCTACTGTGTTTCCTATGGGGTCCGAACAGTGAGCTTGCTCAGAACAAAAGAACTGTGCTTCCTACACACATGGGCCATATCTAGTTCAACTCTGCTTAGGAAACAAACAAGAACAATAGCTCCTCTTCTTTCCAATACACTGTACTTGCAGGGAACAGACGCGAGTGCTATTTTCACTGAGTATGGCAATTGGAGCACAATAGTGTCTTGTCTTACCAGAAAACAACTCTTGCTCGTACGACAAAAAACTGCATGTGATTCAACTCCATTTAGGACTAGGAAACAAACGCTAGCTCGACTTCCAAGAAACACACTCTGCTTTTGAGAAAAGAGCACTCTTCTACTCTACTGTGTTTCCTATAGAGCCAGAAGATTGAACTTGCTCAGAACATCAGAACTGTGCTTCCTACACACACGGCAATATCTAGTTCAATTCCGCTTAGGAACCTGACAAGAACAGTAGATCCTCTTCTGTACAATACACTGTACTTGCTGGGAACAGACGCCAGTGCTATTTGTCCTGTGTATGACAATGGCAGTGCAATAGTGACTCTTCTTACCATAAAATAACTCTTGCTCGTAGGACTAGAATCTGCATGTGATTCAACTCCATTTAGGACTGGGAAACAAACGCTAGCTCGCCTTACAAGAAACACTCTCTGCTTTAGGGAAAAGAGCACTCTTCTCCTCTACTGTGTTTCCTATAGGGCCAGAACAGTGAGCTTTCTCAGAACAAAAGAACTGTGCTTCCTACACACGGGCCATAACTAGTTCAAGTCTGCTTAGGAAACTGACAAGAACAGTAGCTCCTCTTCAGTTCGATACACTGTACTTGCTGGGAACAGACGCGAGTGCTATTTGCACTGTGTATGGCAATGGGAGCACAATAGTGACTTCCCTTACCAGAAAACAACTCTAGCTTGTAGGACCAGAAACTGCATGTGATTCAACTCCATTTAGGACTGGGAAACAAATGCTAGCTCGCCTTACAAGAAACACACTCTGCTTTTGAGAAAAGAGCACTCTTCTACTCTACTGTGTTTCCTATGGGGTCCGAACAGTGAGCTTGCTCAGAACAAAAGAACTGTGCTTTCTACACACATGGGCCATAACTAGTTCAACTCTGCTTAGGAAACAAACAAGAACAGTAGCTCCTCTTCAGTCCGATACACTGTACTTGCGGGGAACAGACGCGAGTGCTATTTGCACTGTGTATGGCATTAGAGCACAATAGTGACTCGTCTTACCAGAAAACAACTCTTGCTCGTAGGACAAAAAACTGCATGTGACTCAACTCCATTGAAGACTGGGAAACAAAAGCTAGCTCGACTTACAAGAAACACACTCTGCTTTTGAGAAAAGAGCACTCTTCTACTCTACTGTGTTTCCTATGGGGTCCGAACAGTGAGCTTGCTCAGAACAAAAGAACTGTGCTTTCTACACACACGGGCCATATCTAGTTCAACTCTGCTTAGGAAACAAACAAGAACAGTAGCTCCTCTTTAGTCCAATACACTGTAATTGCGGGGAAGTCTTACGAGAAAAAAACTCTTGCTCGTAGGACAAAAAACTGCATGTGACTCAACTCCATTGAGGACTGGGAAACAAACGCTAGCTCGACTTACAAGAAACACACTCTGCTTTTGAGAAAAGAGCACTCTTCTACTCTACTGTGTTTCCTATGGGGTCCGAACAGTGAGCTTGCTCAGAACAAAAGAACTGTGCTTCCTACACACACGGCCATATCTAGTTCAATTCTGCTTAGGAACCTGAAAAGAACAGTAGATCCTCTTCAGTCCAATACACTGTACTTGCTGCGATCAGACGCCATTGCTATTTGTCCTGAGTATGGCAATGGCAGCGCAATAGTGACTCTTCTTACCAGAAAACAACTCTTGCTTGTAGGACCAGAAACTGCATGTGATTCAACTCCATTTAGGACTGGGAAACAAAAGCTAGCTCACCTTACAAGAAACACACTCTGCTTTTGAGAAAAGAGCACTCTTCTACTCTACTGTATTTCCTATGGGGTCCGAACAGTGAGCTTGCTCAGAACAAAAGAACTGTGCTTCCTACACACATGGGCCATATCTAGTTCAACTCTGCTTAGGAAACTGACAAGAACAGTAGCCCCTCTTCCTTCCAATACACTGTACTTGCAGGGAACAGAGGCGAGTGCTATTTGCACTGTGTATGGCAATTGGAGCACAATAGTGACTTGTCTTACCAGAAAACAACTCTTGCTCGTAGGACAAAAAACTGCATGTGACTCAACTCCATTTACGACTAGGAAACAAACGCTAGCTCGCCTTACAAGAAACACACTCTGCTTTAGAGAAAAGAGCACTCTTCTACTCTACTGTGTTTCCTATAGGGCCAGAACAGTGAGCTTGCTCAGAACAAAAGAACTGTGCTTCCTACACACGGGCCATATCTAGTTCAACTCTGCTTAGGAAACTGACAAGAACAGTAGCACCTCTTCAGTCCGATACACTGTACTTGCTGGGAAAAGACGCGAGTGCTATTTGCACTGTGTATGGCAATGGGAGCGCAATAGTGACTTTCCTTACCAGAAAACAACTCTTGCTCGTAAGACCAGAAACTGCATGTGATTCAACTCCATTTAGGACTGGGAAACAAATGCTAGCTCGCCTTACATGAAACACACTCTGCTTTGGAGAAAAGAGCACTCTTCTACTCTACTGTGTTTCCTAAGGGGTCCGAACAGTGAGCTTGCTCAGAACAAAAGAACTGTGCTTCCTACACACATGGGCCATATCTAGTTCAACTCTGCTTAGGAAACAAACAAGAACAATAGCTCCTCTTCTTTCCAATACACTGTACTTGCAGGGAACAGACGCGAGTGCTATTTGCACTGAGTATGGCAATTGGAGCACAATAGTGACTTGTCTTACCAGAAAACAACTCTTGCTCGTACGACAAAAAACTGAATGTGATTCAACTCCATTTAGGACTAGGAAACAAACGCTAGCTCGACTTCCAAGAAACACACTCTGCTTTTGAGAAAAGAGCACTCTTCTACTCTACTGTGTTTCCTATAGAGCCAGAAGATTGAACTTGCTCAGAACATCAGAACTGTGCTTCCTACACACACGGCAATATCTAGTTCAATTCCGCTTAGGAACCTGACAAGAACAGTAGATCCTCTTCTGTACAATACACTGTACTTGCTGGGAACAGACGCCAGTGCTATTTGTCCTGTGTATGGCAATGGCAGTGCAATAGTGACTCTTCTTACCATAAAATAACTATTGCTCGTAGGACTAGAAACTGCATGTGATTCAAATCCATTTAGGACTGGGAAACAAATGCTAGCTCGCCTTACAAGAAACACACTCTGCTTTTGAGAAAAGAGCACTCTTCTACTCTACTGTGTTTCCTAAGGGGTCCGAACAATGAGCTTGCTCAGAACAAAAGAACTGTGCTTCCTACACACATGGGCCATATCTAGTTCAACTCTGCTTAGGAAACTGACAAGAACAATAGCTCCTCTTCCTTCCAATACACTGTACTTGCAGGGAACAGACGCGAGTGCTATTTGCACTGTGTATGGCAATTGGAGCACAATAGTGACTTGTCTTACCAGAAAACAACTCTTGCTCGTAGGACAAAAAACTGCATGTGACTCAACTCCATTTAGGACTAGGAAACAAATGCTAGCTCGCCTTACAAGAAACACACTCTGCTTCAGAGAAAAGAGCACTCTTCTACTCTACTGTGTTTCCTATAGGGCCAGAACAATGAGCTTGTTCAGAACATAAGAACTGTGCTTCCTACACACACGGGCCATATCTAGTTCAACTCTGCTTAGGAAACTGACAAGAACAGTAACTCCTCTTCAGTCCGATACACTGTACTTGCTGGGAATAGACGCGAGAGCTATTTGCACTATGTATGGCAAGGGGAGCGCAATAGTGACTTTCCTTACCAGAAGACAACTCTTGCTCTTAGGACCAGAAACTGCATGAGATTCAACTCCATTTAGGACTGGGAAACAAACGCGAGCTCGCCTTACAAGAAACACACTCTGCTTTTGAGAAAAGAGCACTCTTCTACTCTACTGTGTTTCTTATGGTGTCCGAAAAGTGAGCTTGCTCAGAACAAAAGAAATGTGCTTCCTACACACACGGCCATATATAGTTCAAGTCTGCTTAGGAACCTGACAAGAACAGTAGATCCTCTTCAGTCCAATACACTATACTTGCTGGGAACAGACGACAGTGCTATTTGTCCTGTGTATGGCAATGGCAGCGCAATAGTGACTCTTCTTACCAGAAAACAACTCTTGCTCGTAGGACCAGAAACTGCATGTGATTCCACTCCATTTAGGACTGGGAAAAAAACTCTAGCTCTCTTTACAAGAAACACACTCTGCTTTTGAGAAAAGAGCACTCTTCTACTCTACTGTGTTTCCTAGGTGTTCCGAAAAGTGAGCTTGCTCAGAACAAAAAAACTGTGCTTCCTACACACACGGCCATATCTAGTTCAAGTCTGCTTAGGAACCTGACAAGAACAGTAGATCCTCTTCAGTCAAATACACTGTACTTGCTGGGAACAGACGCGAGTGCTATTTGCACTGTGAATGTCAATGGGAGCTCAATAGTGACTTTCCTTACCAGAAAACATCTCTTGCTCGTAAGACCAGAAACTGCATGTGATTCAACTCCATTTAGGATTGGGAAACAAATGCTAGCTCGCCTTATATGAAACACTCTCTGCTTTTGAGAAAAGAGCACTCTTCTACTCTACTGTGTTTCCTCTGGGGCCAGAACAGTGAGCTTGCTCAGAACAAAAGAACTGTGCTTCCTACACACATGGGCCATATCTAGTTCAACTCTGCTTAGGAAACTGACAAGAACAATAGCTCCTCTTCCGTCCAATACACTGTACTTGCAGGGAACAGACGCGAGTGCTATTTGCACTGTGTATGGCAATTGGAGCGCAATAGTGACTTCTCTTACCAGAAAACATCTCTTGTTAGTAAGACAAAAACTTGCATGTGACTCAACTCCATTTAACTGGGAAACAAACGCTAGCTCGACTTCCAAGAAACACACTCTGCTTTTGAGAAAGAGCACTCTTCTACTCTATTGTGTTTCCTATGTGTTCCGAACAGTGAGCTTGCTCAGAACAAAAGAACTGTGCTTCCTACACACACGGCCATATCTAGTTCAAGTCTGCTTAGGAACCTGACAAGAACAGTAGATCCTCTTCAGTCCAATACACTGTACTTGCTGGGAACAGACGCCAGTGCTCTTTGTCCTGTGTATGGCAATGGCAGCGCAATAGTGACTCTTCTTACCATAAAACAACTCTTGCTCTTAGGACTAGAAACTACATGTGATTCAACTCCATTTAAGACTGGGAAACAAACGCTAGCTGGCCTTACAAGAAACACACTCTGCTTTAGAGAAAAGAGCACTCTTCTACTCTACTGTGTTTCCTATAGGGCCAGAACAGTGAGCTTGCTCAAAACAAAAGAACTGTGCTTCCTACATACGGGCCATAACTAGTTCAACTCTGCTTAGGAAACTGACAAGAACTGTAGCTCCTCTTCAGTCCGATACACTGTACTTGCTGGGAACAGACGCGAGTGCTATTTGCACTGTGTATGGCAATTGGTGCACAATAGTCACTTGTCTTACGACAAAACAACTCTTGCTCGTAGGACAAAAAACTGCATGTGACTCAACTCCATTTAGGACTGGGAAACAAACGCTAGCTCGCCTTACAAGAAACACACTCTGCTTTTGAGAAAAGAGCACTCTTCTACTCTTCTGTGTTTCCTATAGGGCCAGAACAGTGAGCTTGATCAGAACAAAAGAACTGTGCTACCTCCACACACGGGCCATATCTAGTTCAACTCTGCTTAGGAAACTGACAAGAACAGTAGCTCCTCTTCAGTCCGATACACTGTACTTGCTGGGAATGGACCGAGTGCTATTTGCACTATGTATGGCAATGGGAGCGCAATAGTGACTTTCCTTACCAGAAAACAACTCTTGCTCGTAGGACCAGAAACTGCATGTGATTCAACTCCATTTAGGACTGGGAAACAAATGCTAGCTCGCCTTACATGAAACACACTCTGCTTTTGAGAAAAGAGCACTCTTCTACTCTACTGTGTTTCCTATGGGGTCCAAACAGTGAGCTTGCTCAGAACAAAAGAACTGTGCTTCCTACACACGGACCATATCTAGTTCAACTCTGCTTAGGGAACTGACAGTACAGTAGCTCCTATTCAGTCCAATACACTATACTTCCTGGGAACAGACGCGAGTGCTATTTGTAATGTGTATTGCAATGGGAGCGCAATAGTGACTTTCCTTACCAGAAAACAACTCTTGCTCGTAGGACCAGAAACTGCATGTGATTCAACTCCATTTAGGACTAGGAAACAAACGCTAGCTCGCCTTACAAGAAATACACTCTGCTTTTGAGAAAAGAGCACTGCTGTGGGATGTATGGCAAATGTGTTGCTAATTAATCAATAAAACACTGATTGGCCGTTGGCTAGGCAGGAAGTGTAGGGGGGGCAAGGAGGAGAATAAAGCAGGGAAGTGGAAGGCTGAGAGAGAGACACTGCCAGCCGCCATCAGGACAAGGAAGATGTAAGGTACCAGTAAGCCATGAGCCATGTGGCAAAGTAAAAATTAATAGAAATCTGCTAAATATAAGACTAAGAGCTAGACAATAACAGGCCTTAGCTAATGGCCAAGCAGTTTAAATAATGTAAGAGTCTTTGTGTTTATTTTATAAGTGGGCTCTGAGACTGGCGGGACTTGGTGGTGGGAGCTGGAGAGAAATTCTCCAGCAACAAATGGCGTCCAATGTGTTGGCAAGAGTTTCCACCTAAAAACTGAGAAAAAAGATTCTAAAACGGAGCTAAAAACAGCTCCTAGTTGTCTCTTTCAAGCTAGTGGCAGCCTGCGTGTTTGAGCTACTATGGCGGGTTCCTGGCGTGCATGCTTGACCTGCAGTATGGCGGGAATGAGGCCTCTGCAAGTGGCACATTAAGCTGTGTGGTGGATTTAGCCTTTGCTAGTACAAAACAAAACAAAACAAAACAAAAAGAGATTTCTGGGCTACACGCTGCTTTGATAGAAGCAGAGACCCACTATTTCTGAGAGTTGATGGCTCCCAGAGCTGGCGGAAAACGTAGCCATGTTGGGAATCTGAGGTGGGCGGAGCCAGCAGCCACAGCTGCTGCAGTTTAAAGCAATAGATTCACAATAAGACAGATTCAGATGTAATAGTTTACAATGTGTGTAAAAGATATGTAGGCTTGAAAGAGACAAAAAAGGTGATATATAGAGTTATAGAAACAAATACATAGTTTTAAAAAATAAAGTCATTAAAGAGACAGCAAAGGTAGTATAAAAAATAAGCCACGTAAAAATGGATATTACACAGAGAATCTGGATTGTGTTGTCGTTGGGACTTTTAACTGCAGAAAAACATTTGATTGTAAAAGCTGTAGAGTTATGCCAAAATGTATATTTTAAAGATACCTTGACTTCAAAATTTGGATGTAAGGATATGTTGCTTTGGAAAAGAGTCTCTTTTGTTTCCACAGAAAGCCAGAGGCTATGGATTTGTTCAAGATTAAGATACAGCAGGTTTGACCAGCCAAGACCCCCTGAAGGTCTCCTATGACACCATGGCCCAGATGATCCAAAATCCAGAATGGTTTAAAGGCATCTGACTCAGACGATACAGCCTCATGGACTATTCCATAATTCTAAATTTTTTTTTGTTTCCCCACAAGATACAGCGCCCCCTTCCAGCAGGAATTAGTAAGAGAAGCTACGCCCAAATTCCCAAATTATATGTAATTTTACTTTGTTAAGGTTAAAACCTTCCTTTTTGAAAAAAAAAAAGGGGAAGTGCTGTGGGATGTATGGCAAATGTGTTGCTAATTAATCAATAAAACACTGATTGGCCGTTGGCTAGGCAGGAAGTGTAGGCGGGGCAAGGAGGAGAATAAAGCGGGGAAGTGGAAGGCTGAGAGAGAGACACTGCCAGCCGCCATCAGGACAAGGAAGATGTAAGGTACCAGTAAGCCATGAGCCATGTGGCAAAGTAAAGATTAATAGAAATGGGCTAAATATAAGAGTAAGAGCTAGACAATAACAGGCCCGAATTATGGCCAAGCAGTTTAAATAATGTAAGAGTCTGTGTGTTTATTTTATAAGTGGGCTCTGAGACTGGCGAGACTTGGTGGTGGGAGCTGGAGAGAAATTCTACAGCAACAGAGCACTCTTCTACTCTACTGTGTTTCCTATGGGGTCCAAACAGTGAGCTTGCTCAGAACAAAAGAACTGTGCTTCCTACACACATGGACCATATCTAGGACAACTCTGCTTAGGAAACTGACAAGAACAGTAGCTCCTATTCAGTCCAATACACTGTACTTGCTGGGAACAGACGCGAGTGCTATTTGCACTGTGTATGGAATTTGGAGCGCAATAGTGACTCTTCTTACCAGAAAGCAACTCTTGCTCGTAGGAACAAAAACTGCCTGTGACTCAACTCCATTTATGACTGGGAAACAAACGCTAGCTCGCCTTACAAGAAACACATTCTGCTTTAGAGAAAAGAGCACTCTTCTACTCTACTATGTTTCCTATAGGGCCAGAACAGTGCGCTTGCTCAGAACAAGAGAACTGTGCTTCCTACACACACGGGAAATATCTCGTTCAACTCTGCTTAGGAAACTGACAAGAACAGTAGCTCCTCTTCAGTCCGATACACTGTACTTGCTGGGAACAGACGCGAGTGCTATTTGCACTGTGTATGGCAGTGGGAACACAATAGTGAATTTCCTTACCAGAAAACAACTCTTGCTCGTAGGACGAGAAACTGCATGTGATTCAACTCCATTTAGGACTGGGAAACAAACGCTAGCTCGCCTTACAAGAAACACACTCTGCTTTTGAGAAAAGAGCACTCTTCTACTCTACTGTGTTTCCTATAAAGAAAAAACAGTGAGCTTGCTCAGAACAAAGAACTGTGCTTCCTACACACATGGCCGTATCTAGTTCAATTCTGCTTAGGAACCTGACAAGAACAGTAGATCCTCTTCAGTCCAATACACGGTACAAGCTGGGAACAGACGCCAGTGCTATTTGCCCTGTGTAAAACAATGGGAGCACAATAGTAACTCTTCTTACCAGAAAACATCTCTTGCTTGTAGGACCAGAAACTGCATGTGATTCAACTCCATTTAGGACTGGGAAACAAACGCTAGCTCGCCTTACAAGAAACAAACTCTGCTTCTGAGAAAAGAGCACTCTTCTACTCTACTGTGTTTCCTATAGGGCCAGAACAGTGAGCTTGCTCAGAACAAAGAACTGTGCTTCCTACACACGGGCCATATCTAGTTCAACTCTGCTTAGGAAACTGACAAGAACAGTAGCTCCTCTTCAGTCCGATACACTGTACTTGCTGGGAACAGACGCGAGTGCTATTTGCACTGTGTATGGCAATGGGAGCGCAATAGTGACTTTCCTTACCAGAAAACAACTCTTGCTCGTAAGACCAGAAACTGCATGAGATTCAACTCCATTTAGGACTGGGAAACAAATGCTAGCTCGCCTTACATGAAACACACTCTGCTTCAGAGAAAAGAGCACTCTTCTACACTACTGTGTTTCCTATGGGGTCCGAACAGTGAGCTTGCTCAGAACAAAAGAACTGTGCTTCCTACACACACGGGCCATATCTAGTTCAACTCTGCTTAGGAAACTGACAAGAACAATAGCTCCTCTTCCTTCCAATACACTGTACATGCAGGGAACAGACGCGAGTGCTATTTGCACTGTGTATGGCAATTGGAGCACAATAGTGACTTGTCTTACCAGAAAACAACTCTTGCTCGTAGGACAAAAAACTGCATGTGTCTCAACCATTTGGGACTAGGAAACAAACGCTAGCTCGACTTCCAAGAAACACACTCTGCTTTTGAGAAAAGAGCACTCTTCTACTCTACTGTGTTTCCTATAGAGCCAGAAGAGTGAACTTGCTCAGAACATTAGAACTGTGCTTCCTACACACACGGCCATATCTAGTTCAATTCTGCTTAGGAACCTGACAAGAACAGTAGATCCTCTTCTGTACAATACACTGTACTTGCTGGGAACAGACGCCAGTGCTATTTGTCCTGTGTATGGCAATGGCAGCGCAATAGTGACTCTTCTTATCATGAAACAACCCTTGCTCGTAGGACTAGAAACTGCATGTGATTCAACTCCATTTAGGACTGGGAAACAAACGCTAGCTCGACTTCCAAGAAACACACTCTGCTTTTGAGAAAAGAGCACTCTTCTACTCTACTTTGTTTCCTATAGAGCCAGAAGATTGAACTTGCTCAGAACATTAAGACTGTGCTTCCTACACACACGGCCATATCTAGTTCAATTCTGCTTAGGAACCTGACAAGAACAGTAGATCCTCTTCTGTACAATACACTGTACTTGCTGGGAACAGACGCCAGTTCTATTTGTCCTGTGTATGGCAATGGCAGTGCAATAGTGACTCTTCTTACCATAAAAAAACTCTTGCTCGTAGGACTAGATACTGCATGTGATTCATCTCCATTTAGGACTGGGAAAAAAACGCTAGCTCGCCTTAAAAGAAACACACTCTGCTTTAGGGAAAAGAGCACTCTTCTACTCTATTGTGTTTCCTATAGGGCCAGAACAGTGAGCTTTCTCAGAACAAAAGAACTGTGCTTCCTACACACGGGCCATAACTAGTTCAACTCTGCTTAGAAAACTGACAAGAACAGTAGCTCCTCTTCAGTCTGTTACATTGTACTTGCTGGGAACAGACGCGAGTGCTATTTGCACTGTGTATGGCTTGGGAGCGCAATAGTGACTTTCCATACCAGAAAACAACTCTTGCTCGTAGGACCAGAAACTGCATGTGATTCAACTCCATTTAGGACTGGGAAACAAATGCTAGTTCGCCTTACAAGAAACACACTCTGCTTTTGAGAAAAGAGCACTCTTCTACTCTACTGTGTTTCCTATGGGGTCCGAACAGTGAGCTTGCTCAGAACAAAAGAACTGTCCTTTCTACACACACGGGCCATATCTAGTTCAACTCTGCTTAGGTAACAAACAAGAACAGTAGCTCCTCTTCAGTCCAATACACTGTACTTGCGGGGAACAGACGCGAGTGCTATTTGCACTGTGTTTGGCATTGGAGCACAATAGTGACTCGTCTTACCAGAAAACAACTCTTGCTCGTAGGACAAAAAACTGCATGTGACTCAACTCCATTTAGGACTGGTAAACAAACGCTAGCTCTACTTACAAGAAACACACTCTGGTTTTGAGAAAAGAGTACTCTTCTACTCTACTGTGTTTCCTATGTGGTCCGAACAGTGAGCTTGCTCAGAACAAAAGAACTGTGCTTCCTACACACACGGCCATATCTAGTTCAATTCTGCTTAGGAACCTGACAAGAACAGTAGATCCTGTATAGTCCAATACACTGTACTTGCTGGGAACAGACGCCAGTGCTATTTGTCCTGTGTATGGCAATGGCAGCGCAATAGTGACTCTTCTTAGCAGAAAACAACTCTTGCTTGTAGGACCAGAAACTGCATGTGATTCAACTCCATTTAGGACTGGGAAACAAAAGCTGGCTCACCATACAAGAAACACACTCTGCTTTAGAGAAAAGAGCACTCTTCTACTCTACTGTGTTTCCTATAGGGCCAGAACAGTGAGCTTGCTCAGAACAAAAGAACTGTGCTTCCTACACACATGGGCCATATCTAGTTCAACTCTGCTTAGGAAACTGACAAGAACAATAGCTTCTCTTCCTTCCAATACACTGTACTTGCAGGGAACAGACGCGAGTGCTATTTGCACTGTCTATGGCAATTGGAGCACAAGAGCGACTTGTCTTACCAGAAAACAACTCTTGCCCGTAGGACAAAAAACTGCATGTGATTCAACTCCATTTAGGACTAGGAAACAAATGCTAGCTCGACTTCCAAGAAACACACTCTGCTTTTGAGAAAAGAGCACTCTTCTACTCTACTGTGTTTCCTATAGAGCCATAAGAGTGAACTTGCTCAGAACATTAGAACTGTGCTTCCTACACACACGGCCATATCTAGTTCAATTCTTCTTAGGAACCTGACAAGAACAGTAGATCCTCTTCTGTACAATACACTGTACTTGCTGGGAACAGACGCCTGTGCTATTTGTCCTGTGTATGGCAATGGCAGTGCAATAGTGACTCTTCTTACCATAAAACAACTCTTGCTCGTAGGACTAGATACTGCATGTGATTCATCTCCATTTAGGACTGGGAAACAAACGCTAGCTCGCCTTACAAGAAACACACTCTGCTTTAGGGAAAAGAGCACTCTACTACTCTATTGTGTTTCCTATAGGGCCAGAACAGTGAGCTTTCTCAGAAAAAAAGAATTGTGCTTCCTACACACGGGCCATAACTAGTTCAACTCTGCTTAGAAAACTGACAAGAACAGTAGCTCCTCTTCAGTCCGTTACATTGTACTTGCTGGGAACAGACGCGAGTGCTATTTGCACTGTGTATGGCTTGGGAGCGCAATAGTGACTTTCCTTACCAGAAAACAACTCTTGCTCGTAGGACCAGAAACTGCATGTGATTCAACTCCATTTAGGACTGGGAAACAAATGCTAGCTCGCCTTACAAGAAACACACTCTGCTTTTGAGAAAAGAGCACTCTTCTACTCTACTGTGTTTCCTATGGGGTCCGAACAGTGAGCTTGCTCAGAACAAAAGAACTGTGCTTTCTACACACACGGGCCATATCTAGTTCAACTCTGCTTAGGAAACAAACAAGAACAGTAGCTCCTCTTCAGTCCGATACACTGTACTTGCGGGGAACAGACGCGAGTGCTATTTGCACTGTGTTTGGCATTGGAGCACAATAGTGACTCGTCTTACCAGAAAACAACTCTTGCTCGTAGGACAAAAAACTGCATGTGACTCAACTCCATTTAGGACTGGGAAACAAACGCTAGCTCTACTTACAAGAAACACACTCTGGTTTTGAGAAAAGAGTACTCTTCTACTCTACTGTTTTTCCTATGTTGTCCGAACAGTGAGCTTGCTCAGAACAAAAGAACTGTGCTTCCTACACACACGGCCATATCTAGTTCAATTCTGCTTAGGAACCTGACAAGAACAGTAGATCGTGTATAGTCCAATACACTGTACTTGCTGGGAACATACGCCAGTGCTATTTGTCCTGTGTTTGGCAATGGCAGCGCAATAGTGACTCTTCTTACCAGAAAACAACTCTTGCTTGTAGGACCAGAAACTGCATGTGATTCAACTCCATTTAGGAGTGGGAAACAAAAGCTGGCTCACCTTACAAAAAACACACTCTGCTTTGCAGAAAAGAGCACTCTTCTACTCTACTGTGTTTCCTATAGGGCCAGAACAGTGAGCTTGCTCAGAACAAAAGAACTGTGCGTCCTACACACGGGCCATATCTAGTTCAACTCTGCTTAGGAAACTGACAAGAACAGTAGCACCTCTTCAGTCTGATACACTGTACTTGCTGGGAACAGACGCGAGTGCTATTTGCACTGTGTATGGCAATGGGAGCGCAATAGTGACTTTTCTTACCAGAAAACAACTCTTGATCGTAAGACCAGAAACTGCATGTGATTCAACTCCATTTAGGACTGGGAAACAAATGCTAGCTCGCCTTACATGAAACACACTCTGCTTTTGAGAAAAGAGCACTCTTCTACTCTACTGTGTTTCCTAAGGGGTCCGAACAGTGAGCTTGCTCAGAACAAAAGAACTGTGCTTCCTACACACATGGGCCATATCTAGTTCAACTCTGCTTAGGAAACAAACAAGAACAATAGCTCCTCTTCCTTCCAATACACTTTACTTGCAGGGAACAGAGGCGAGTGCTAATTGCACTGTGTATGGCAATTGGAGCACAATAGTGACTTGTCTTACCAGAAAACAACTCTTGATCGTAGGACAAAAAACTGCATGTCACTCAACTCCATTTAGGACTAGGAAACAAACGCTAGCTCGACTTCCAAGAAACACACTCTGTTTTTGAGAAAAGAGCACTCTTCTTCTCTACTGTGTTTCCTATAGAGCCAGAAGATTGAACTTGCTCAGAACATTAGAACTGTGCTTCCTACACACACGGCCATATCTAGTTCAATTCTGCTTAGGAACCTGACAAGAACAGTAGATCCTCTTCTGTACAATACACTGTACTTGCTGGGAACAGACGGCAGTGCTATTTGTCCTGTGTATGGCAATGGCAGTGCAATAGTGACTCTTCTTACCATAAAACAACTCTTGCTCGTAGGACTAGAAACTGCATGTGATTCAACTCCATTTAGTACTGGGAAACAAACGCTAGCTCGCCTTACAAGAAACACACTCTGCTTTAGGGAAAAGAGCACTCTTCTACTCTATTGTGTTTCCTATAGGGCCAGAACAGTGAGCTTTCTCAGAACAAAAGAACTGTGCTTCCTACACACGGGCCATAACTAGTTCAACTCTGCTTAGGAAACTGACAAGAACAGTAGCTCCTCTTCAGTTCGATACACTGTACTTGCTGGGAAGAGACGCCAGTGCTATTTGCACTGTGTATGGCAATGGGAGCGCAATAGTGACTTCCCTTACCAGAAAACAACTCTTGCTCGTAAGACCAGAAACTGCATGAGATTCAACCCCATTTAGGACTGGGAAACAAATGCTAGCTCGCCTTACATGAAACACACTCTGCTTTAGAGAAAAGAGCACTCTTCTACTCTACTGTGTTTCCTGTAGGGCCAGAACAGTGAGCTTGGTCAGAACAAAAGGACTGTGCTTCCTACACACAGGGCCATATCTCGTTCAACTCTGCTTAGGAAACTGACAAGAACAGTAGCACCTCTTAAGTCCGATACACTGTGCTTGCTAGGAAGAGAAGCGAGTGCTATTTGCACTGTGTATGGCAATGGGAGCGCAATAGTGACTTTCCTTACCAGAAAACAACTCTTGCTCGTAAGACCAGAAACTGCATGTGATTCAATTCCATTTAGGACAGGGAAACAAATGCTAGCTCGCCTTACATGAAACACACTCTGCTTTTGAGAAAAGAGCACACTTCTACTCTACTGTTTTTCCTAAGGGGTCCGAACAGTGAGCTTGCTCAGAACAAAAGAACTGTGCTTCCTACACACATGGGCCATATCTAGTTCAACTCTGCTTAGGAAACTATCAAGAACAATAGCTCCTCTTCCTTCCAATACACTGTACTTGCAGGGAACAGACGCGAGTGCTCTTTGCACTGTGTATGGCAATTGGAGCACAATAGTGACTTGTCTTACCAGAAAACAACTCTTGCTCGTAGGACAAAAAACTGCATGTGACTCCACTCCATTTAGGACTAGGAAACAAACGCTAGCTCGACTTCCAAGAAACACACTCTGCTTTTGAGAAAAGAGCACTCTTCTACTCTACTGTGTTTCCTATAGAGCCAGAAGAGTGAACTTGCTCAGAACATTAGAACTGTGCTTCCTACACACACGGCCATATCTAGTTCACTTCTGCTTAGGAACCTGACAAGAACAGTAGATCCTCTTCTGTACAATACACTGTACTTGCTGGGAACAGACGCCAGTGCTATTTGTCCTGTGTATGGCAATGGCAGCGCAATAGTGACCCTTCTTACCATAAAACAACCCTTGCTCATAGGACTAGAAACTGCATGTGATTCAACTCCATTTAGGACTGGGAAACAAACGCTAGCTCGACTTACAAGAAACACACTCTGCTTTAGGGAAAAGAGCACTCTTCTACTCTATTGTGTTTCCTATAGGGCTAGAACAGTGAGCTTGCTCAGAACAAAAAAACTGTGCTTCCTACACAGGGGCCATAACTAGTTCAACTCTGCTTAGGAAACTGACAAGAACAGTAGCTCCTCTTCAGTCCGATACACTGTACTTGCTGGGAAACGACGCGAGTGCTATTTGCACTGTGTATGGCATTGGAGCACAATAGTGACTCGTCTTTCGAGAAAAAAACTCTTGCTCGTAGGACAAAAAACTGCATGTGACTCAACTCCATTGAGGACTGGGAAACAAACGCTAGCTCGACTTACAAGAAACACACTCTGCTTTTGAGAAAAGAGCACTCTTCTACTCTACTGTGTTTCCTATGGGGTCCGAACAGTGAGCTTGCTCAGAACAAAAGAACTGTGCTTCCTACACACACGGCCATATCTAGTTCAATTCTGCTTAGGAACCTGACAAGAACAGTAGATCCTCTTCAGTCCAATACACTGTACTTGCTGCGATCAGACGCCATTGCTATTTGTCCTGTGTATGGCAATGGCAGCGCAATAGTGACTCTTCTTACCAGAAAACAACTCTTGCTTGTAGGACCAGAAACTGCATGTGATTCAACTCCATTTAGGACTGGGAAACAAAAGCTAGCTCACCTTACAAGAAACACACTCTGCTTTTGAGAAAAGAGCACTCTTCTACTCTACTGTGTTTCCTATGGGGTCCGAACAGTGAGCTTGCTCAGAACAAAAGAACTGTGCTTCCTACACACACGGGCCATACCTAGTTCAACTCTTCTTAGGAAACGGACAAGAACGGTAGCTCCTCTTCAGTCCAATACACTGTACTTGCGGGGAACAGACGCCAGTGCTATTTGCACTGTGTATGGCAATTGGAGCACAATAGTGACTTGTCTTACTAGAAAACAACTCTTGCTCGTAGGACAAAAAACTGCATGTGACTCCACTCCATTTAGGACTGGGAAACAAACGCTAGCTCGACTTCCAAGAAACACACTCTGCTTTTGAGAAAAGAGCACTCTTCTACTCTACTGTGTTTCCTAAGTGTTCCGAAAAGTGAGCTTGCTCAAAACAAAAAAACTGTGCTTCCTACACACACGGCCATATCTAGTTCAAGTCTGCTTAGGAACCTGACAAGAACAGTAGATCCTCTTCAGTCCAATACACTGTACTTGCTGGGAAGAGACGCCAGTGCTATTTGTCCTGTGTATGGCAATGGGAGCGCAATAGTGACTCTTCTTAACAGAAAACAACTCTTGCTCGTAGGACCAGAAACTGCATGGGATTCAACTCCATTTAGGACTGGGAAATAAACTCTAGCTCGCTTTACAAGAAACACACTCTGCTTTTGAGAAAAGAGCACTCTTCTACTCTACTGTGTTTCCTATGGGTTCCGAACAGTGAGCTTGCTCAGAACAAAAGAACTGTGCTTCCTACACACATGGGCCATATCTAGTTCAACTCTGCTTAGGAAACTGACAAGAACAATAGCTCCTCTTCCTTCCAATACACTGTACTTGCAGGGAACAGACGCGAGTGCTATTTGCACTGTGTATGGCAATTGGAGCACAAGAGTGACTTGTTTACCAGAAAACAACTCTTGCTCGTAGGACAAAAAACTGCATGTGACTCAACTCCATTTAGGACTAGGAAACAAACGCTAGCTCTCCATGCAAGAAACACACTCTGCTTTTGAGAAAAGAGCAATATTCTACTCTACTGTGTTTCCTATAGAGCCAGAAGATTGAACTTGCTCAGAACATTAGAACTGTGATTCCTACACACATGGCAATATCTAGTTCAATTCTCCTTAGGAACCTGACAAGAACAGTAGATCCTCTTCGTACAATACACTGTAATTTCTGGGAACAGACGCCAGTGCTATTTGTCCAGTGTATGGCAATGGCAGTGCAATAGTGACTCTTCTTACCAGAAAACAACTCTTGCTCATAGGACTAGAAACTGCATGTGATTCAACTCCATTTAGGACTGGGAAACAAACGCTAGCTCGCCTTACAAGAAACACACTCTGCTTTAGGGAAAAGAGCACTCTTCTACTCTATTGTGTTTCCTATAGGGCCAGAACAGTGAGCTTTCTCAGAACAAAAGAACTGTGCTTCCTACACACGGGCCATAGCTAGTTCAACTCTGCTTAGGAAACTGACAAGAACAGTAGCTCCTCTTCAGTTCGATACACTGTACTTGCTGGGAACAGACGCGAGTGCTATTTGCACTGTGTATGGCAATGGGAGTGCAGTAGTGACTTCCCTTACCAGAAAACAACTCTTGCTTGTAGGACCAGAAACTGCATGTGATTCAACTCCATTTAGGACTGGGAAACAAATGCTAGCTCGCCTTACAAGAAACACACTCTGCTTTTGAGAAAAGAGCACTCTTCTACTCTACTGTGTTTCCTATGGGGTCCGAAAAGTGAGCTTGCTCAGAACAAAAGAACTGTGCTTCCTACACACACGGGCCATATCTAGTTCAACTCTGCTTAGGAAACTGACAAGAACAATAGCTCCTCTTCCTTCCAATACACTGTACTTGCAGGGAACAGACGCGAGTGCTATTTGCACTGTGTATGGCAATTGGAGCACAATAGTGACTTGTCTTACCAGAAAACAACTCTTGCTGGTAGGACAAAAAACTGCATGTGACTCAAATCCATTTAGGACTAGGAAACAAACGCTAGCTCTCCATGCAAGAAACACACTCTGCTTTTGAGAAAAGAGCACTCTTCTACTCTACTGTGTTTCCTATAGAGCCAGAAGAGTGAACTTGCTCAGAACATTAGAACTGTGCTTCCTACACACACGGCCATATCTAGTTCAATTCTGCTTAGGAACCTGACAAGAACAGTAGATCCTCTTCTGTACAATACACTGTACTTGCTGGGAACAGACGCCAGTGCTATTTGTCCTGTGTATGGCAATGGCAGCGCAATAGTGACTCTTCTTACCATGAAACAACCCTTGCTCGTAGGACTAGAAACTGCATGTGATTCAACTCCGTTTAGGACTGGGAAACAAACGCTAGCTCGACTTCCAAGAAACACACTCTGCTTTTGAGAAAAAAGCACTCTTCTACTCTACTGTGTTTCCTATAGGGCCAGAACAGTGAGCTTGCTCAGAACAAAAGAACTGTGCTTCCTACACACGGGCCATATCTAGTTCAACTCTCCTTAGGAAACAAACAAGAACAGTAGCTCCTCTTCAGTCCGATACACTGTACTTGCGGGGAACAGACGCGAGTGCTATTTGCACTGTGTATGGCATTGGAGCACAATAGTGACTCGTCTTACCAGAAAACAACTCTTGCTCGTAGGACGAAAAACTGCATGTGACTCAACTCCATTGAGGACTGGGAAACAAACGCTAGCTCGACTTACAAGAAACACACTCTGCTTTTGAGAAAAGAGCACTATTCTACTCTACTGTGTTTCCTATGGGGTCCGAACAGTGAGCTTGCTCAGAACAAAAGAACTGAGCTTCCTACACACACGGCCATATCTAGTTCAATTCTGCTTAGGAACCTGACAAGAACAGTAGATCCTCTTCAGTCCAATACACTGTACTTGCTGGGAACAGACGCCAGTGCTCTTTGTCCTGTGTATGGCAATGGCAGCGCAATAGTGACTCTTCTTACCAGAAAACAACTCTTGCTTGTAGGACCAAAAACTGCACGTGATTCAACTCCATTTAGGACTGGGAAACAAAAGCTAGCTCACCTTACAAGAAACACACTCTGCTTTAGAGAAAAGAGCACTCTTCTACTCTACTGTGTTTCCTATAGGGCCAGAACAGTGAGCTTGCTCAGAACAAAAGGACTGTGCTTCCTACACACAGGGCCATATCTCGTTCAACTCTGCTTAGGAAACTGACAAGAACAGTAGCACCTCTTCAGTCTGATACACTGTACTTGCTGGGAACAGACGCGAGTGCTGTTTGCACTGTGTATGGCAATGGGAGCGCAATAGTGACTCTTCTTACCAGAAAACAACTCTTGCTCGTAAGACCAGAAACTGCATGTGATTCAATTCCATTTAGGACTGGGAAACAAATGCTAGCTCGCCTTACATGAAACACACTCTGCTTTTGAGAAAAGAGCACTCTTCTACTCTACTGTGTTTCCTAAGGGGTCCGAACAGTGAGCTTGCTCAGAACAAAAGAACTGTGCTTCCTACACACATGGGCCATATCTAGTTCAACTCTGTTTAGGAAACTGACAAGAACAATAGCTCCTCTTCCTTCCAATACACTGTACTTGCAGGGAACAGACGCGAGTGCTAATTGCACTGTGTATGGCATTTGGAGCACAATAGTGACTTGTCTTACCAGAAAACAACTCTTGCTCGTAGGACAAAAAACTGCATGTGACTCAACTCCATTTAGGACTAGGAAACAAACGCTAGCTCTCCATGCAAGAAACACACTCTGCTTTAGAGAAAAGAGCACTCTTCTACTCTACTGCGTTTCCTATAGGGTCCGAACAGTGAGATTGCTCAGAACAAAAGTACTGTGCTTCCTACATACACGGGCCATATCTAGTTCAACTCTGCTTATGAAACTGACAAGAACAGTAGCTCCTCTTCAGTCCAATACACTTTACTTGCGGGGAACAGACGCGAGTGCTATTTGCACTGTGTATGGCAATTTTAGCACAATAGTGACTCGTCTTACCAGAAAGCAACTCTTGCTCGTAGGACAAAAAACTGCAAGTGACTCAACTCCATTTAGGACTGGGAAACAAACGCTAGCTCGCCTTCCAAGAAACACACTCTGCTTTAGAGAAAAAGAGTACTCTTCTACTCTACTGTGTTTCCTCTGGGGCCAGAACAGTGAGCTTGCTCAGAACATAATAACTGTGCTTCCTACACACACGGGCCATACCTAGTTCAACTCTTCTTAGGAAACGGACAAGAACAGTAGCTCCTCTTCAGTCCAATACACTGTTCTTGCGGGGAACAGACGTCAGTGCTATTTGCACTGTGTATGGCAATTGGAGCACAATAGTGACTTGTCTTACGAGAAAACAACTCTTGCTCGTAGGACAAAAAACTGCATGTGACTCAACTCCATTTAGGACTGGGAAACAAACGCTAGCTCGACTTCCAAGAAACACACTCTGCTTTTGAGAAAAGAGCACTCTTCTACTCTACTGTGTTTCCTAGGTGTTCCGAAAAGTGAGCTTGCTCAAAACAAAAAAACTGTGCTTCCTACACACACGGCCATATCTGGTTCAAGTCTGCTTAGGAACCTGACAAGAACAGTAGATCCTCTTCAGTCCAATACACTGTACTTGCTGGGAAGAGACGCCAGTGCTATTTGTCCTGTGTATGGCAATGGCAGCGCAATAGTGACTCTTCTTAACAGAAAACAACTCTTGCTCATAGGACCAGAAACTGCATGGGATTCAACTCCATTTAGGACTGGGAAATAAACTCTAGCTCGCTTTACAAGAAACACACTCTGCTTTTGAGAAAAGAGCACTCTTCTACTCTACTGTGTTTCCTATAGGGCCAGAACAGTGAGCTTGCTCAGAACAAAAGAACTGTGCTTCCTACATATACGGCCATATCTAGTTCAACTCTGCTTAGGAAACTGACAAGAACAATAGCTCCTCTTCCTTCCAATACACTGTACTTGCAGGGAACAGACGCGAGTGCTATTTGCACTGTGTATGGCAATTGGAGTACAAGAGTGACTTGTTTACCAGAAAACAACTCTTGCTCGTAGGACAAAAAACTGCATGTGACTCAACTCCATTTAGGACTAGGAAACAAACGCTAGCTCTCCATGCAAGAAACACACTCTGCTTTTGAGAAAAGAGCACTATTCTACTCTACTGTGTTTCCTATAGAGCCAGAAGATTGAACTTGCTCAGAACATTAGAACTGTGCTTCCTACACACATGGCAATATATAGTTCAATTCTGCTTAGGAACCTGACAAGAACAGTAGATCATCTTCTGTACAATACACTGTACTTTCTGGGAACAGACGCCAGGGCTATTTGTCCAGTGTATGGCAATGGCAGTGCAATAGTGACTCTTCTTACCATAAAACAACTCTTGCTCATAGGACTAGAAACTGCATGTGATTCAACTCCATTTAGGACTGGGAAACAAACGCTAGCTCGCCTTACAAGAAACACACTCTGCTTTAGGGAAAAGAGCACTCTTCTACTCTATTGTGTTTCCTATAGGGCCAGAACAGTGAGCTTTCTCAGAACAAAAGAACTGTGCTTCCTACACACGGGCCATAGCTAGTTCAACTCTGCTTAGGAAACTGACAAGAACAGTAGCTCCTCTTCAGTTCGATACACTGTACTTGCTGGGAACAGACGCGAGTGCTATTTGCACTGTATGGCAATGGGAGTACAGTAGTGACTTCCCTTACCAGAAAACAACTCTTGCTTGTAGGACCAGAAACTGCATGTGATTCAACTCCATTTAGGACTGGGAAACAAATGCTAGCTCGCCTTACAAGAAACACACTCTGCTTTTGAGAAAAGAGCACTCTTCTACTCTACTGTGTTTCCTATGGGGTCCGAACAGTGAGCTTGCTCAGAACAAAAGAACTGTGCTTCCTACACACACGGGCCATATCTAGTTCAACTCTGCATAGGAAACTGACAAGAACAATAGCTCCTCTTCCTTCCAATACACTGTACATGCAGGGAACAGACGCGAGTGCTATTTGCACTGTGTATGGCAATTGGAGCACAATAGTGACTTGTCTTACCAGAAAACAACTCTTGCTCGTAGGACAAAAAACTGCATGTGACTCAACTCCATTTAGGACTAGGAAACAAACGCTAGCTCGACTTCCAAGAAACACACTCTGCTTTTGAGAAAAGAGCACTCTTCTACTCTACTGTGTTTCCTATAGAGCCAGAAGAGTGAACTTGCTCAGAACATTAGAACTGTGCTTCCTACACACACGGCCATATCTAGTTCAATTCTGCTTAGGAACCTGACAAGAACAGTAGATCCTCTTCTGTATAATACACTGTACTTGCTGGGAACAGACGCCAGTGCTATTTGTCCTGTGTATGGCAATGGCAGCGCAATAGTGACTCTTCTTACCATGAAACAACCCTTGCTCGTAGGACTAGAAACTGCATGTGATTCAACTCCGTTTAGGACTGGGAAACAAACGCTAGCTCGACTTCCAAGAAACACACTCTGCTTTTGAGAAAAAAGCACTCTTCTACTCTATTGTGTTTCCTATAGGGCCAGAACAGTGAGCTTTCTCAGAACAAAAGAATTGTGCTTCCTGCACACGGGCCATATCTAGTTCAACTCTGCTTAGGAAACTGACAAGAACAGTAGCACCTCATCAGTCTGATACACTGTACTTGCTGGGAACAGACGCGAGTGCTATTTGCACTGTGTATGGCAATGGGAGCGCAATAGTGACTTTTCTTACCAGAAAACAACTCTTGATCGTAAGACCAGAAACTGCATGTGATTCAACTCCATTTAGGACTGGGAAACAAATGCTAGCTCGCCTTACATGAAACACACTCTGCTTTTGAGAAAAGAGCACTCTTCTACTCTACTGTGTTTCCTAAGGGGTCCGAACAGTGAGCTTGCTAAGAACAAAAGAACTGTGCTTCCTACACACACGGGCCATATCTAGTTCAACTTTGCATAGGAAACTGACAAGAACAATAGCTCCTCTTCCTTCCAATACACTGTACATGCAGGGAACAGACGCGAGTGCTATTTGCACTGTGTATGGCAATTGGAGCACAATAGTGACTTGTCTTACCAGAAAACAACTCTTGCTCGTAGGACAAAAAACTGCATGTGACTCAACTCCATTTAGGACTAGGAAACAAACGCTAGCTCGACTTCAAAGAAACACACTCTGCTTTTGAGAAAAGAGCACTCTTCTACTCTACTGTGTTTCCTATAGAGCCAGAAGAGTGAACTTGCTCAGAACATTAGAACTGTGCTTCCTACACACACGGCCATATCTAGTTCAATTCTGCTTAGGAACCTGACAAGAACAGTAGATCCTCTTCTGTACAATACACTGTACTTGCTGGGAACAGACGCCAGTGCTATTTGTCCTGTGTATGGCAATGGCAGCGCAATAGTGACTCTTCTTACCATGAAACAACCCTTGCTCGTAGGACTAGAAACTGCATGTGATTCAACTCCGTTTAGGACTGGGAAACAAACACTAGCTCGACTTCCAAGAAACACACTCTGCTTTTGAGAAAAAAGCACTCTTCTACTCTATTGTGTTTCCTATAGGGCCAGAACAGTGAGCTTTCTCAGAACAAAAGAATTGTGCTTCCTACACACGGGCCATATCTAGTTCAACTCTGCTTAGGAAACTGACAAGAACAGTAGCACCTCATCAGTCTGATACACTGTACTTGCTGGGAACAGACGCGAGTGCTATTTGCACTGTGTATGGCAATGGGAGCGCAATAGTGACTTTTCTTACCAGAAAACAACTCTTGATCGTAAGACCAGAAACTGCATGTGATTCAACTCCATTTAGGACTGGGAAACAAATGCTAGCTCGCCTTACATGAAACACACTCTGCTTTTGAGAAAAGAGCACTCTTCTACTCTACTGTGTTTCCTAAGGGGTCCGAACAGTGAGCTTGCTCAGAACAAAAGAACTGTGCTTCCTACACACATGGGCCATATCTAGTTCAACTCTGCTTAGGAAACAAACAAGAACAATAGCTCCTCTTCCTTCGAATACACTTTACTTGCAGGGAACAGAGGCGAGTGCTATTTGCACTGTGTATGGCAATTGGAGCACAATAGTGACTTGTCTTACCAGAAAACAACTCTTGATCGTAGGACAAAAAACTGCATGTGACTCAACTCCATTTAGGACTAGGAAACAAACGCTAGCTCGACTTCCAAGAAGCACACTCTGTTTTTGAGAAAAGAGCACTCTTCTTCTCTACTGTGTTTCCTATAGAGCCAGAAGATTGAACTTGCTCAGAACATTAGAACTGTGCTTCCTACACACACGGCCATATCTAGTTTAATTCTGCTTAGGAACCTGACAAGAACAGTAGATCCTCTTCTGTACAATAAACTGTACTTGCTGGGAACAGACGCCAGTGCTACTTGTCCTGTGTATGGTAATGGCAGTGCAATAGTGACTCTTCTTACCATAAAACAACTCTTGCTCGTAGGACTAGAAACTGCATGTGATTCAACTCCATTTAGTACTGGGAAACAAACGCTAGCTCGCCTTACAAGAAACACACTCTGCTTTAGGGAAAAGAGCACTCTTCTACTCTATTGTGTTTCCTATAGGGCCAGAACAGTGAGCTTTCTCAGAACAAAAGAACTGTGCTTCCTACACACGGGGCATATCTAGTTCAACTCTGCTTAGGAAACTGACAAGAACAGTAGCTCCTCTTCAGTTCGATACACTGTACTTGCTGGGAACAGACGCGAGTGCTATTTGCACTGTGTATGGCAATGGGAGCGCAATAGTGACTTCCATTACCAGAAAACAACTCTTGCTCGTAAGACCAGAAACTGCATGAGATTCAACTCCATTTAGGACTGGGAAACAAATGCTAGCTCGCCTTACATGAAACACACTCTGCTTTAGAGAAAAGAGCACTCTTCTACTCTACTGTGTTTCCTGTAGGGCCAGAACAGTGAGCTTGCTCAGAACAAAAGGACTGTGCTTCCTAGACACAGGGCCATATCTCGTTCAACTCTGCTTAGGAAACTGACAAGAACAGTAGCACCTCTTCAGTCCGATACACTGTACTTGCTGGGAAGAGACGCGAGTGCTATTTGCACTGTGTATGGCAATGGGAGCGCAATAGTGACTTTCCTTACCAGAAAACAACTCTTGCTCGTAAGAGCAGAAACTGCATGTGATTCAATTCCATTTAGGACAGGGAAACAAATGCTAGCTCGCCTTACATGAAACACACTCTGCTTTTGAGAAAAGAGCACACTTCTACTCTACTGTTTTTCCTAAGGGGTCCGAACAGTGAGCTTGCTCAGAACAAAAGAACTGTGCTTCCTACACACATGGGCCATATCTAGTTCAACTCTGCTTAGGAAACTGACAAGAACAATAGCTCCTCTTCCTTCCAATACACTGTACTTGCAGGGAACAGACGCGAGTGCTCTTTGCACTGTGTATGGCAATTGGAGCACAATAGTGACTTGTCTTACCAGAAAACAACTCTTGCTCGTAGGACAAAAAACTGCATGTGACTCAACTCCATTTAGGACTAGGAAACAAACGCTAGCTGTCCATGCAAGAAACACACTCTGCTTTTGAGAAAAGAGCACTCTTCTACTCTACTGTGTTTCCTATAGAGCCAGAAGATTGAACTTGCTCAGAACATTAGAACTGTGCTTCCTACACACACGGCCATATCTAGTTCAATTCTGCTTAGGAACCTGACAAGAACAGTAGATCCTCTTCTGTACAATACACTGTACTTGCTGGGAACAGACGCCAGTGCTATTTTTCCTGTGTATGGCAATGTCAGTGCAATAGTGACTCTTCTTACCATAAAACAACTCTTGCTCGTAGGACTAGAAACTGCATGTGATTCAACTCCATTTAGTACTGGGAAACAAACGCTAGCTCGCCTTACAAGAAACACACTCTGCTTTAAGGAAAAGAGCACTCTTCTACTCTATTGTGTTTCCTATAGGGCCAGAACAGTGAGCTTTCTCAGAACAAAAGACCTGTGCTTCCTACACACGGGCCATAACTAGTTCAACTCTGCTTAGGAAACTGACAAGAACAGTAGCTCCTCTTCAGTCCGATACACTGTTCTTGCTGGGAACAGAAGCGAGTGCTATTTGCACTGTGTATGGCAATGGGAGCGCAATAGTGACTTTACTTACCAGAAAACAACTCTTGCTCGTAGGACCAGAAACTGCATGTGATTCAACTCCATTTAGGACTGGGAAACAAATGCTAGCTCGCCTTACAAGAAACACACTCTGCTTTTGAGAAAAGAGCACTCTTCTACTCTACTGTGTTTCCTATGGGGTCCGAACAGTGAGCTTGCTCAGAACAAAAGAACTGTGCTTTCTACACACACGGGCCATATCTAGTTCAACTGTGCTTAGGAAACAAACAAGAACAGTAGCTCCTCTTCAGTCCGATACACTGTACTTGCGGGGAACAGACGCGAGTGCTATTTGCACTGTGTATGGCATTGGAGCACAATAGTGACTCGTCTTACCAGAAAACAACTCTTGCTCGTAGGACAAAAAACTGCAAGTGACGCAACTCCATTTAGGACTGGGAAACAAACGCTAGCTCAACTTACAAGAAACACACTCTGCTTTTGAGAAAAGAGCACTCTTCTACTCTACTGTGTTTCCTCTGGGGCCAGAACAGTGAGCTTGCTCAGAACATAATAACTGTGCTTCCTACACACACGGGCCATACCTAGTTCACCTCTTCTTAGGAAACGGACAAGAACAGTAGCTCCTCTTCAGTCCAATACACTGTTCTTGCTGGGAACAGACGTCAGTGCTATTTGCACTGTTTATGGCAATTGGAGCACAATAGTGACTTGTCTTACGAGAAAACAACTCTTGCTCGTAGGACAAAAAACTGCATGTGACTCAACTCCATTTAGGACTGGGAAACAAACGCTAGCTCGACTTCCAAGATACACACTCTGCTTTTGAGAAAAGAGCACTCTTCTACTCTACTGTGTTTCCTAGGTGTTCCGAAAAGTGAGCTTGCTCAAAACAAAAAAACTGTGCTTCCTACACACACGGCCATATCTGGTTCAAGTCTGCTTAGGAACCTGACAAGAACAGTAGATCCTCTTCAGTCCAATACACTGTACTTGCTGGGAAGAGACGCCAGTGCTATTTGTCCTGTGTATGGCAATGGCAGCGCAATAGTGACTCTTCTTAACAGAAAACAACTCTTGCTCATAGGACCAGAAACTGCATGGGATTCAACTCCATTTAGGACTGGGAAATAAACTCTAGCTCGCTTTACAAGAAACACACTCTGCTTTTGAGAAAAGAGCACTCTTCTACTCTACTGTGTTTCCTATAGGGCCAGAACAGTGAGCTTGCTCAGAACAAAAGAACTGTGCTTCCTACATATACGGCCATATCTAGTTCAACTCTGCTTAGGAAACTGACAAGAACAATAGCTCCTCTTCCTTCCAATACACTGTACTTGCAGGGAACAGACGCGAGTGCTATTTGCACTGTGTATGGCAATTGGAGCACAAGAGTGACTTGTTTACCAGAAAACAACTCTTGCTCGTAGGACAAAAAACTGCATGTGACTCAACTCCATTTAGGACTAGGAAACAAACGCTAGCTCTCCATGCAAGAAACACACTCTGCTTTTGAGAAAAGAGCACTATTCTACTCTACTGTGTTTCCTATAGAGCCAGAAGATTGAACTTGCTCAGAACATTAGGACTGTGCTTCCTACACACATGGCAATATATAGTTCAATTCTGCTTAGGAACCTGACAAGAACAGTAGATCATCTTCTGTACAATACACTGTACTTTCTGGGAACAGACGCCAGGGCTATTTGTCCAGTGTATGGCAATGGCAGTGCAATAGTGACTCTTCTTACCATAAAACAACTCTTGCTCATAGGACTAGAAACTGCATGTGATTCAACTCCATTTAGGACTGGGAAACAAACGCTAGCTCGCCTTACAAGAAACACACTCTGCTTTAGGGAAAAGAGCACTCTTCTACTCTATTGTGTTTCCTATAGGGCCAGAACAGTGAGCTTTCTCAGAACAAAAGAACTGTGCTTCCTACACACGGGCCATAGCTAGTTCAACTCTGCTTAGGAAACTGACAAGAACAGTAGCTCCTCTTCAGTTCGATACACTGTACTTGCTGGGAACAGACGCGAGTGCTATTTGCACTGTGTATGGCAATGGGAGTGCAGTAGTGACTTCCCTTACCAGAAAACAACTCTTGCTTGTAGGACCAGAAACTGCATGTGATTCAACTCCATTTAGGACTGGGAAACAAATGCTAGCTCGCCTTACAAGAAACACACTCTGCTTTTGAGAAAAGAGCACTCTTCTACTCTACTGTGTTTCCTATGGGGTCCGAACAGTGAGCTTGCTCAGAAAAAAAAAGAACTGTGCTTCCTACACACACGGGCCATATCTAGTTCAACTCTGCATAGGAAACTGACAAGAACAATAGCTCCTCTTCCTTCCAATACACTGTACATGCAGGGAACAGACGCGAGTGCTATTTGCACTGTGTATGGCAATTGGAGCACAATAGTGACTTGTCTTACCAGAAAACAACTCTTGCTCGTAGGACAAAAAACTGCATGTGACTCAACTCCATTTAGGACTAGGAAACAAACGCTAGCTCGACTTCCAAGAAACACACTCTGCTTTTGAGAAAAGAGCACTCTTCTACTCTACTGTGTTTTCTATAGAGCCAGAAGAGTGAACTTGCTCAGAACATTAGAACTGTGCTTCCTACACACACGGCCATATCTAGTTCAATTCTGCTTAGGAACCTGACAAGAACAGTAGATCCTCTTCTGTACAATACACTGTACTTGCTGGGAACAGACGCCAGTGCTATTTGTCCTGTGTATGGCAATGGCAGCGCAATAGTGACTCTTCTTACCATAAAACAACCCTTGCTCGTAGGACTAGAAACTGCATGTGTTTCAAATCCGTTTAGGACTGGGAAACAAACGCTAGCTCGACTTCCAAGAAACACACTCTGCTTTTGAGAAAAAAGCACTCTTCTACTCTATTGTGTTTCCTATAGGGCCAGAACAGTGAGCTTTCTCAGAACAAAAGAATTGTGCTTCCTACACACGGGCCATAACTAGTTCAACTCTGCTTAGAAAACTGACAAGAACAGTAGCTCCTCTTCAGTCCGTTACATTGTACTTGCTGGGAACTGACGCGAGTGCTATTTGCACTGTGTATGGCTTGGGAGCGCAATAGTGACTTTCCTTACCAGAAAACAACTCTTGCTCGTAGGACCAGAAACTGCATGTGATTCAACTCCATTTAGGACTGGGAAACAAATGCTAGCTCGCCTTACAAGAAACACACTCTGCTTTTGAGAAAAGAGCACTCTTCTCCTCTACTGTGTTTCCTATGGGGTCCGAACAGTGAGCTTGCTCAGAACAAAAGAACTGTGCTTTCTACACACACGGGCCATATCTAGTTCAACTCTGCTTAGGAAACAAACAAGAACAGTAGCTCCTCTTCATTCCGATACACTGTACTTGCGGGGAACAGACGCGAGTGCTATTTGCACTGTGTATGGCATTGGAGCACAATAGTGACTCGTCTTACCAGAAAACAACTCTTGCTTGTAGGACCAGAAACTGCATGTGACTCAACTCCATTTAGGACTGGGAAACAAATGCTAGCTCAACTTACAAGAAACACACTCTGCTTTTGAGAAAAGAGCACTCTTCTACTCTACTGTGTTTAATATGGGGTCCGAACAGTGAGCTTGCTCAGAACAAAAGAACTGTGCTTCCTACACACACGGCCATATCTAGTTCACTTCTGCTTAGGAACCTGACAAGAACAGTAGATCCTCTTCAGTCCAATACACTGTACTTGCTGGGAAAAGACGCCAGTGCTATTTGTCCTGTGTATGGCAATGGCAGCGCAATAGTGACTCTTCTTACCAGAAAACAACTCTTGCATGTAGGACCAGAAACTGCATGTGATTCAACTCCATTTAAAACTGGGAAACAAAAGCTAGCTCACCTTACAAGAAACACACTCTGCTTTAGAGAAAAGAGCACTCTTCTACTCTACTGTGTTTCCTATAGGGCCAGAACAGTGAGCTTGCTCAGAACAAAAGAACTGTGCTTCCTATCACGGGCCATATCTAGTTCAACTCTGCTTAGGAAACTGACAAGAACAGTAGCACCTCTTCAGTCTGATACACTGTACTTGCTGGGAACAGACGCGAGTGCTATTTGCACTGTGTATGGCAATGGGAGCGCAATAGTGACTTTCCTTACCAGAAAACAACTCTTGATCATAAGACCAGAAACTGCATGTGATTCAACTCCATTTAGGACTGGGAAACAAATGCTAGCTCGCCTTACATGAAACACACTCAGCTTTTGAGAAAAGAGCACTCTTCTACTCTACTGTGTTTCCTAAGGGGTCCGAACAATGAGCTTGCTCAGAAGAAAATAACTGTGCTTCCTACACACATGGGCCATATCTAGTTCAACTCTGCTTAGGAAACAAACAAGAACAATAGCTCCTCTTCCTTCCAATACACTTTACTTGCAGGGAACAGAGGCGAGTGCTATTTGCACTGTGTATGGCAATTGGAGCACAAAAGTGACTTGTCTTACCAGAAAACAACTCTTGATCGTAGGACAAAAAACTGCATGTGACTCAACTCCATTTGGGACTAGGAAACAAACGCTAGCTCGACTTCCAAGAAACACACTCTGTTTTTGAGAAAAGAGCACTCTTCTTCTCTACTGTGTTTCCTATAGAGCCAGAAGATTGAACTTGCTCAGAACATTAGAACTGTGCTTCCTACACACACGGCAATATCTAGTTCAATTCTGCTTAGGAACCTGACAAGAACAGTAGCTCCTGTTCTGTACAATACACTGTACTTGCTGGGAACAGACGCCAGTGTTTTTTGCACTGTGTATGGCAATGGGAGCGCAATAGTGACTTCCCTTACCAGAAAACAACTCTTGCTTATAGGACCAGAAACTGCATGTGATTCAACTCCATTTAGGACTAGGAAACAAATGCTAGCTCGCCTTACAAGAAACACACTCTGCTTTTGAGAAAAGAGCACTCTTCTACTCTACTGTGTTTCCTATGGGGTCCGAACAGTGAGCTTGCTCAGAACAAAAGAACTGTGCTTTCTACACACACGGGCCATATCTAGTTCAACTCTGCTTAGGAAACAAACAAGAACAGTAGCTCCTCTTCAGTCCGATACACTGTACTTGCGGGGAACAGACGCGAGTGCTATTTGCACTGTGTATGGCATTGGAGCACAATAGTGACTCGACTTACCAGAAAACAACTCTTGCTCGTAGGACAAAAAACTGCATGTGACTCAACTCCATTGAGGACTGGGAAACAAACGCTAGCTCGACTTACAAGAAACACACTCTGCTTTTGAGAAAAGAGCACTCTTCTACTCTACTGTTTTTCCTAAGGGGTCCGAACAATGAGCTTGCTCAGAACAAAAGAACTGTGCTTCCTACACACACGGCCATATCTAGTTCACTTCTGCTTAGGAACCTGACAAGAACAGTAGATCCTCTTCAGTCCAATACACTGTACTTGCTGGGAAAAGACGCCAGTGCTATTTGTCCTGTGTATGGCAATGGCAGCGCAATAGTGACTCTTCTTACCAGAAAACAACTCTTGCTTGTAGGACCAGAAACTGCATGTGATTCAACTCCATTTAGGACTGGGAAACAAAAGCTAGCTCACCTTACAAGAAACACACTCTGCTTTAGAGAAAAGAGCACTCTTCTACTCTACTGTGTTTCCTATAGGGCCAGAACAGTGAGCTTGCTCAGAACAAAAGAACTGTGCTTCCTACACACGGGCCATATCTAGTTCAACTCTGCTTAGGAAACTGACAAGAACAGTAGCTCCTCTTCAGTCCGATACACTGTACTTGCTGGGAACAGACGCGAGTGCTATTTGCACTGTGTATGTCAATGGGAGCGCAATAGTGACTTTCCATACCAGAAAACAACTCTTGCTCGTAAGACCAGAAACTGCATGAGATTCAACTCCATTTAGGACTGGGAAACAAACGCTAGCTCGCCTTACATGAAACACACTCTGATTTTGAGAAAAGAGCACTCTTCTACTCTACTGTGTTTCCTATGGGGTCCGAACAGTGAGCTTGCTCAGAACAAAAGAACTGTGCTTCCTACACACACGGGCCATATCTAGTTCAACTCTGCTTAGGAAACTGACAAGAACAATAGCTCCTCTTCCTTCCAATACACTGTACTTGCAGGGAACAGACGCGAGTGCTATTTGCACTCTCTATGGCAATTGGAGCACAAGAGTGACTTGTCTTACCAGAAAACAACTCTTGCTCGTAGGACAAAAAACTGCATGTGACTCAACTCCATTTAGGACTAGGAAACAAACGCTAGCTCGACTTCCAAGAAACACACTCTGCTTTTGAGAAAAGAGCACTCTTCTACTCTACTGTGTTTCCTATGTGTTCCGAAAAGTGAGCTTATTCAGAACAAAAAAACTGTGCTTCCTTCACACGGGCCATATCTAGTTCAACTCTGCTTTGGAAACTGACAAGAACAGTAGCTCCTCTTCAGTCCGATACACTGTACTTGCTGGGAACAGACGCCAGTGCTATTTGTCCTGTGTATGGCAATGGCAGCGCAATAGTGACTCTTCTTACCAGAAAACAACTCTTGCTTGTAGGACCAGAAACTGCATGTGATTCAACTCCATTTAGGACTGGGAAACAAATGCTAGCTCGCCTTACATGAATCACACTCTGCTTTTGAGAAAAGAGCACTCTTCTACTCTACTGTGTTTCCTATGGGGTCCGAACAGTGAGCTTGCTCAGAACAAAAGAACTGTGCTTCCTACACATACGGCCATATCTAGTTCAACTCTGCTTAGGAAACTGACAAGAACAATAGCTCCACTTCCTTCCAATACACTGTACTTGCAGGGAACAGACGTGAGTGCTATTTGCACTGTGTATGGCAATTGGAGCACAATAGTGTCTTGTCTTACCAGAAAACAACTCTTCCTCGTACGACAAAAAACTGCATGTGACTCAACTCCATTTAGGACTAGGAAACAAACGCTAGCTCGACTTCCAAGAAACACACTCTGCTTTTGAGAAAAGAGCACTCTTCTACTCTACTGTGTTTCCTATAGAGCCAGAAGAGTGAACTTGCTCAGAACATGAGAACTGTGCTTCCTACACACACGGCCATATCTAGTTCAATTCTGCTTAGGAACCTGACAAGAACAGTAGATCCTCTTCTGTACAATATACTGTACTTGCTGGGAACAGACGCCAGTGCTATTTGTCCTGTGTATGGCAATGGCAGCGCAATAGTGACTCTTCTTACCATAAAACAACCCTTGCTCGTAGGACTAGAAACTGCATGTGATTCAACTCCATTTAGGACTGGGAAACAAACGCTAGCTCGACTTCCAAGAAACACACTCTGCTTTTGAGAAAAGAGCACTCTTCTACTCTACTGTGTTTCCTATGGGGTCCGAACAGTGAGCTTGCTCAGAACAAAAGAACTGTGCTTTCTACTCACACGGGCCATATCTAGTTCAACTGTGCTTAGGAAACAAACAAGGACAGTAGCTCCTCTTCAGTCCGATACACTGTACTTGCGGGGAACAGACGCGTGTGCTATTTGCACTGTGTATGGCATTGGAGCACAATAGTGACTCGTCTTACCAGAAAACAACTCTTGCTCGTAGGACAAAAAACTGCATGTGACTCAACTCCATTTAGGACTGGGAAACAAACTCTAGCTCAACTTACAAGAAACACACTCTGCTTTTGAGAAAAGAGCACTCTTCTACTCTACTGTGTTTCCTATGGGGTCCGAACAGTGAGCTTGCTCAGAACAAAAGAACTGTGCTTCCTACACACACGGGGATATCTAGTTCACTTCTGCTTAGGAACCTGACAAGAACAGTAGATCCTCTTCAGTCCAATACACTGTACTTGCTGAAAAAAAGACGCCAGTGCTATTTGCCCTGTGTATGACAATGGGAGCACAATAGTGACTCTTCTTACCAGAAAACAACTCTTGCTTGTAGGACCAGAAACTGCATGTGATTCAACTCCATTTAGGACTGGGAAACAAATGCTAGCTCGCCTTACATGAAACACACTCTGCTTTTGAGAAAAGAGCACTCTTCTACTCTACTGTGTTTCCTATGGGGTCCGAACAGTGAGCTTGCTCAGAACAAAAGAACTGTGCTTCCTACACATACGGCCATATCTAGTTCAACTCTGCTTAGGAAACTGACAAGAACAATAGCTCCTCTTCCTTCCAATACACTGTACTTGCAGGGAACAGACGCGAGTGCTATTTGCACTGTGTATGGCAATTGGAGCACAATAGTGTCTTGTCTTACCAGAAAACAACTCTTCCTCGTACGACAAAAAACTGCATGTGACTCAACTCCATTTAGGACTAGGAAACAAACGCTAGCTCGACTTCCAAGAAACACACTCTGCTTTTGAGAAAAGAGCACTCTTCTACTCTACTGTGTTTCCTATAGAGCCAGAAGAGTGAACTTGCTCAGAACATTAGAACTGTGCTTCCTACACACACGGCCATATCTAGTTCAATTCTGCTTAGAAACCTGACAAGAACAGTAGATCCTCTTCTATACAATACACTGTACTTGCTGGGAACAGACGCCAGTGCTATTTGTCCTGTGTACGGCAACGGCAGCGCAACAGTGACTCTTCTTACCATAAAACAACCCTTGCTCGTAGGACTAGAAACTGCATGTGATTCAACTCCATTTAGTACTGGGAAACAAAAGCTAGCTCACCTTACAAGAAACACACTCTGCTTTAGAGAAAAGAGCACTCTTCTACTCTACTGTGTTTCCTATAAGACCAGAACAGTGAGCTTGCTCAGAACAAAAGAACTGTGCTTCCTACACACGGGCCATATCTAGTTCAACTCTGCTTAGGAAACTGACAAGAACAGTAGCTCCTCTTCAGTCCGATACACTGTACTTGCTGGGAACAGACGCGAGTGCTATTTGCACTGTGTATGTCAATGGGAGCGCAATAGTGACTTTCCTTACCAGAAAACAACTCTTGCTCGTAAGACCAGAAACTGCATGAGATTCAACTCCATTTAGGACTGGGAAACAAATGCTAGCTCGCCTTACATGAAACACACTCTGCTTTAGAGAAAAGAGCACTCTTCTACTCTACTGTGTTTCCTATAGGGCCAGAACAGTGAGCTTGCTCAGAACAAAAGGACTGTGCTTCCTACACACAGGGCCATATCTCGTTCAACTCTACTTAGGAAACTGACAAGAACAGTAGCACCTCTTCAGTCCGATACACTGTACTTGCTGGCAACAGACGCGAATGCTATTTGCACTGTGTATGGCAATGGGAGCACAATAGTGACTTTCCTTACCAGAAAACAACTCTTGCTTGTAGGACCAGAAACTGCATGTGATTCAACTCCATTTAGGACTAGGAAACAAATGCTAGCTCGCCTTTCAAGAAACACACTCTGCTTTTGAGAAAAGAGAACTCTTCTACTCTACTGTGTTTCCTATGGGGTCCGAACAGTGAGCTTGCTCAGAACAAAAGAACTGTGCTTTCTACACACACGGGCCATATCTAGTTCAACTCTGCTTAGGAAACAAACAAGAACAGTAGCTCCTCTTCAGTCCGATACACTGTACTTGCGGGGAACAGACGCGAGTGCTATTTGCACTGTGTATGGCATTGGAGCACAATAGTGACTCGACTTACCAGAAAACAACTCTTGCTCGTAGGACAAAAAACTGCATGTGACTCAACTCCATTGAGGACTGGGAAACAAACGCTAGCTCGACTTACAAGAAACACACTCTGCTTTTGAGAAAAGAGCACTCTTCTACTCTACTGTGTTTCCTATGGGGTCCGAACAGTGAGTTTGCTCAGAACAAAAGAACTGTGCTTCCTACACACACGGCCATATCTAGTTCAATTCTGCTTAGGAACCTGACAAGAACAGTAGATCCTCTTCAGTCCAATACACTGTACTTGCTGGGAACAGACGCCAGTGCTATTTGTCCTGTGTATGGCAATGGCAGCGCAATAGTGACTCTTCTTACCAGAAAACAACTCTTGCTTGTAGGACCAGAAACTGCATGTGATTCAACTCCATTTAAAACTGGGAAACAAAAGCTAGCTCACCTTACAAGAAACACACTCTTCTTTAGAGAAAAGAGCACTCTTCTACTCTACTGTGTTTCCTATAGGGCCAGAACAGTGAGCTTGCTCAGAACAAAATAACTGTGCTTCCTACACACGGGCCATATCTAGTTCAACTCTGCTTAGGAAACTGACAAGAACAGTATCTCCTCTTCAGTCCGATACACTGTACTTGCTGGGAACAGACGCGAGTGCTATTTGCACTGTGTATGTCAATGGGAGCGCAATAGTGACTTTCCTTACCAGAAAACAACTCTTGCTCGTAAGACCAGAAACTGCATGAGATTCAACTCCATTTAGGACTGGGAAACAAATGCTAGCTCGCCTTACATGAAACACACTCTGCTTTAGAGAAAAGAGCACTCTTCTACTCTACTGTGTTTCCTGTAGGGCCAGAACATTGAGCTTGCTCAGAACAAAAGGACTGTGCTTCCTACACACAGGGCCATATCTCGTTCAACTCTGCCTAGGAAACTGACAAGAAAAGTAGCACCTCTTCAGTCCGATACACTGTACTTGCTGGGAAGAGACGCGAGTGCTATTTGCACTGTGTATGGCAATGGGAGCACAATAGTGACTTTCCTTACCAGAAAACAACTCTTGCTCGTAAGACCAGAAACTGCATGTGATTCAATTCCTTTTAGGACAGGGAAACAAATGCTAGCTCGCCTTACATGAAACACACTCTGCTTTTGAGAAAAGAGCACTCTTCTACTCTACTGTTTTTCCTAAGGGGTCCGAACAATGAGCTTGCTCAGAACAAAAGAACTGTGCTTCCTACACACACGGCCATATCTAGTTCACTTCTGCTTAGGAACCTGACAAGAACAGTAGATCCTCTTCAGTCCAATACACTGTACTTGCTGGGAAAAGACGCCAGTGCTATTTGTCCTGTGTATGGCAATGGCAGCGCAATAGTGACTCTTCTTACCAGAAAACAACTCTTGCTTGTAGGACCAGAAACTGCATGTGATTCAACTCCATTTAGGACTGGGAAACAAAAGCTAGCTCACCTTACAAGAAACACACTCTGCTTTAGAGAAAAGAGCACTCTTCTACTCTACTGTGTTTCCTATAGGGCCAGAACAGTGAGCTTGCTCAGAACAAAAGAACTGTGCTTCCTACACACGGGCCATATCTAGTTCAACTCTGCTTAGGAAACTGACAAGAACAGTAGCTCCTCTTCCTTCCAATACACTGTACTTGCAGGGAACAGACGTGAGTGCTATTTGCACTGTGTATGGCAATTGGAGCACAATAGTGTCTTGTCTTACCAGAAAACAACTCTTCCTCGTACGACAAAAAACTGCATGTGACTCAACTCCATTTAGGACTAGGAAACAAACGCTAGCTCGACTTCCAAGAAACACACTCTGCTTTTGAGAAAAGAGCACTCTTCTACTCTACTGTGTTTCCTATAGAGCCAGAAGAGTGAACTTGCTCAGAACATTAGAACTGTGCTTCCTACACACACGGCCATATCTAGTTCAATTCTGCTTAGAAACCTGACAAGAACAGTAGATCCTCTTCTATACAATACACTGTACTTGCTGGGAACAGACGCCAGTGCTATTTGTCCTGTGTACGGCAATGGCAGCGCAACAGTGACTCTTCTTACCATAAAACAACCCTTGCTCGTAGGACTAGAAACTGCATGTGATTCAACTCCATTTAGTACTGGGAAACAAAAGCTAGCTCACCTTACAAGAAACACACTCTGCTTTAGAGAAAAGAGCACTCTTCTACTCTACTGTGTTTCCTATAAGGCCAGAACAGTGAGCTTGCTCAGAACAAAAGAACTGTGCTTCCTACACACGGGCCATATCTAGTTCAACTCTGCTTAGGAAACTGACAAGAACAGTAGCTCCTCTTCAGTCCGATACACTGTACTTGCTGGGAACAGACGCGAGTGCTATTTGCACTGTGTATGTCAATGGGAGCACAATAGTGACTTTCCTTACCAGAAAACAACTCTTGCTCGTAAGACCAGAAACTGCATGAGATTAAACTCCATTTAGGACTGGGAAACAAATGCTAGCTCGCCTTACATGAAACACACTCTGCTTTAGAGAAAAGAGCACTCTTCTACTCTACTGTGTTTCCTATAGGGCCAGAACAGTGAGCTTGCTCAGAACAAAAGGACTGTGCTTCCTACACACAGGGCCATATCTCGTTCAACTCTACTTAGGAAACTGACAAGAACAGTAGCACCTCTTCAGTCCGATACACTGTACTTGCTGGGAACAGACGCGAATGCTATTTGCACTGTGTATGGCAATGGGAGCGCAATAGTGACTTTCCTTACCAGAAAACAACTCTTGCTCATAAGACCAGAAACTGCATGTGATTCAATTCCATTTAGGACTGGGAAACAAATGCTAGCTCGCCTTACATGAAACACACTCTGCTTTTGAGAAAAGAGCACTCTTCCACTCTACTGTGTTTCCTATAGAGCCAGAAGATTGAACTTGCTCAGAACAAAAGAACGGTGCTTCCTACACACACGGCCATATCTAGTTCAATTCTGCTTAGGAACCTGACAAGAACAGTAGATCCTCTTCTGTACAATGCACTGTACTTGCTGGGAACAGATGCCAGTGCTATTTGTCCTGTGTATGGCAATGGCAGTGCAATAGTGACTCTTCTTACCATAAAACAACTCTTGCTCGTAGGACAAGAAACTGCATGTGATTCAACTCCATTTAGTCCTAGGAAACAAACGCTAGCTCGCCTTATAAGAAACACACTCTGCTTTAGGGAAAAGAGCACTCTTCTACTCTGTTGTGTTTCCTATAGGGCCAGAACAGTGAGCTTTCTCAGAACAAAAGAACTGTGCTTCCTACACACGGGCCATAACTAGTTCAACTCTGCTTAGGAAACTGACAAGAACAGTAGCTCCTCTTCAGTCCGATACACTGTACTTGCTGGGAACAGACGCGAGTGCTATTTGCACTGTGTATGGCAATGGGAGCACAATAGTGACTTCCCTTACCAGAAAACAACTCTTGCTCGTAGGACAAGAAACTGCATGTGATTCAACTCCATTTAGGACTGGGAAACAAATGCTAGCTCGCCTTACAAGAAACACACTCTGCTTTTGAGAAAAGAGCACTCTTCTACTCTACTGTGTTTCCTATGGGGTCCGAACAGTGAGCTTGCTCAGAACAAAAGAACTGTGCTTTCTACTCACACGGGCCATATCTAGTTCAACTCTGCTTAGGAAACAAACAAGAACAGTAGCTCCTCTTCAGTCCAATACACTGTACTTGCTGGGAACAGACGCCAGTGCTATTTGCACTGTGTATGGCATTGGAGCACAATAGTGACTCGTCTTACCAGAAAACAAATCTTGCTCGTAGGACAAAAAACTGCATGTGACTCAACTCCATTTAGGACTGGGAAACAAATGCTAGCTCAACTTACAAGAAACACACTCTGCTTTTGAGAAAAGAGCACTCTTCTACTCTACTGTGTTTCCTATGGGGTCCGAACAGTGAGCTTGCTCAGAACAAAAGAACTGTGCTTCCTACACACACGGCCATATCTAGTTCACTTCTGCTTAGGAACCTGACAAGAACAGTAGATCCTCTTCAGTCCAATACACTGTACTTGCTGGGAAAAGACGCCAGTGCTATTTGTCCTGTGTATGGCAATGGCAGCGCAATAGTGACTCTTCTTACTAGAAAACAACTCTTGCTTGTAGGACCAGAAACTGCATGTGATTCAACTCCATTTAGGACTGGGAAACAAAAGCTAGCTCACCTTACAAGAAACACACTCTGCTTTAGAGAAAAGAGCACTCTTCTACTCTACTGTGTTTCCTATAGGGCCAGAACAGTGAGCTTGCTCAGAACAAAAGAACTGTGCTTCCTACACACGGGCCATATCTAGTTCAACTCTGCTTAGGAAACTGACAAGAACAGTAGCTCCTCTTCAGTCCGATACACTGTACTTGCTGGGAACAGACGCGAGTGCTATTTGCACTGTGTATGTCAATGGGAGCGCAATAGTGACTTTCCATACCAGAAAACAACTCTTGCTCGTAAGACCAGAAACTGCATGAGATTCAACTCCATTTAGGACTGGGAAACAAACGCTAGCTCGCCTTACATGAAACACACTCTGCTTTTGAGAAAAGAGCACTCTTCTACTCTACTGTGTTTCCTATGGGGTCCGAACAGTGAGCTTGCTCAGAACAAAAGAACTGTGCTTCCTACACACACGGGCCATATCTAGTTCAACTCTGCTTAGGAAACAAACAAGAACAGTAGCTCCTCTTCAGTCCGATACACTGTACTTGCGGGGAACAGACGCGAGTGCTATTTGCACTGTGTTTGGCATTGGAGCACAATAGTGACTCGTCTTACCAGAAAACAACTCTTGCTCCTAGGACAAAAAACTGCATGTGACTCAACTCCATTTAGGACTGGGAAACAAATGCTAGCTCTACTTACAAGAAACACACTCTGGTTTTGAGAAAAGAGTACTCTTCTACTCTACTGTTTTTCCTATGTTGTCCGAAAAGTGAGCTTGCTCAGAACAAAAGAACTGTGCTTCCTACACACACGGCCATATCTAGTTCAATTCTGCTTAGGAACCTGACAAGAACAGTATATCCTGTATAGTCCAATACACTGTACTTGCTGGGAACAGACGCCAGTGCTTTTTGTCCTGTGTATGGCAATGGCAGCGCAATAGTGACTCTTCTTACCAGAAAACAACTCTTGCTTGTAGGACCAGAAACTGCATGTGATTCAACTCCATTTAGGACTGGGAAACAAAAGCTGGCTCACCTTACAAGAAACACACTCTGCTTTGCAGAAAAGAGCACTCTTCTTCTCTACTGTGTTTCCTATAGTGCCAGAACAGTGAGCTTGCTCAGAACAAAAGAACTGTGCTTCCTACACACGGGCCATATCTAGTTCAACTCTGCTTAGGAAACTGACAAGAACAGTAGAACCTCTTCAGTCTGATACACTGTACTTGCTCGGAACAGACGCGAGTGCTATTTGCACTGTGTATGGCAATGGGAGCGCAATAGTGACTTTCCTTACCAGAAAACAACTCTTGATCGTAAGACCAGAAACTGCATGTGATTCAACTCCATTTAGGACTGGGAAACAAATGCTAGCTCGCCTTACATGAAACACACTCTGGTTTTGAGAAAAGAGCACTCGTCTACTCTACTGTGTTTCCTAAGGGGTCCGAACAGTGAGCTTGCTCAGAAGAAAAGAACTGTGCTTCCTACACACATGGGCCATATCTAGTTCAACTCTGCTTAGGAAACAAACAAGAACAATAGCTCCTCTTCCTTCCAATACACTTTACTTGCAGGGAACAGAGGCGAGTGCTATTTGCACTGTGTATGGCAATTGGAGCACAATAGTGACTTGTCTTACCAGAAAACAACTCTTGATCGTAGGACAAAAAACTGCATGTGACTCAACTCCATTTAGGACTAGGAAACAAACGCTAGCTCGACTTCCAAGAAACACACTCTGTTTTTGAGAAAAGAGCACTCTTCTTCTCTACTGTGTTTCCTATAGAGCCAGAAGATTGAACTTGCTCAGAACATTAGAACTGTGCTTCCTACACACACGGCAATATCTAGTTCAATTCTGCTTAGGAACCTGACAAGAACAGTATATCCTCTTCTGTACAATACACTGTACTTGCTGGGAACAGACGCCAGTGCTATTTGTCCTGTGTATGGCAATGGCAGTGCAATAGTGACTCTTCTTACCATAAAACAACTCTTGCTCGTAGGACTAGAAACTGCATGTGATTCAACTCCATTTAGTACTGGGAAACGAACGCTAGCTCGCCTTACAAGAAACACACTCTGCTTTAAGGAAAAGAGCACTCTTCTACTCTATTGTGTTTCCTATAGGGCCAGAACAGTGAGCTTTCTCAGAACAAAAGAACTGTGCTTCCTACACACGGGCCATAACTAGTTCAACTCTGCTTAGGAAACTGACAAGAACAGTAGCTCCTCTTCAGTTCGATACACTGTACTTGCTGGGAAAAGACGCGAGTGCTATTTGCACTGTGTATGGCAATTGGAGCGCAATAGTGACTTCCCTTACCAGAAAACAACTCTTGCTTGTAGGACCAGAAACTGCATGTGATTCAACTCCATTTAGGACTGGGAAACAAATGCTAGCTCGCCTTACAAGAAACACACTCTGCTTTTGAGAAAAGAGCACTCTTCCACTCTACTGTGTTTCCTATGGGGTCCGAACAGTGAGCTTGCTCAGAACAAAAGAACTGTGCTTTCTACACACACAGGCCATATCTAGTTCAACTCTGCTTAGGAAACAAACAAGAACAGTAGCTCCTCTTCAGTCCGATACACTGTACTTGCGGGGAACAGACGCGAGTGCTATTTGCACTGTGTATGGCATTGGAGCACAATAGTGACTCGTCTTACCAGAAAACAACTCTTGCTCGTAGGACAAAAAAACTGCATGTGACTCAACTCCATTGAGGACTGGGAAACAAACGCTAGCTCGACTTACAAGAAACACACTCTGCTTTTGAGAAAAGAGCACTCTTCTACTCTACTGTGTTTCCTATGGGGTCCGAACAGTGAGCTTGCTCAGAACAAAAGAACTGTGCTTCATACACACACGGCCATATCTAGTTCAATTCTGCTTAGGAACCTGACAAGAACAGTAGATCCTCTTCAGTCCAATACACTGTACTTGCTGGGAACAGACGCCAGTGCTATTTGTCCTGTGTATGGCAATGGCAGCGCAATAGTGACTCTTCTTACCAGAAAACAACTCTTGCTTGTAGGACCAGAAACTGCATGTGATTCAACTCCATTTAGGACTGGGAAACAAAAGCTAGCTCACCTTACAAGAAACACACTCTGCTTTAGAGAAAAGAGCACTCTTCTGCTCTACTGTGTTTCCTATAGGGCCAGAACAGTGAGCTTGCTCAGAACAAAATAACTGTGATTCCTACACACGGGCCATATCTAGTTCAACTCTGCTTAGGAAACTGACAAGAACAGTAGCTCCTCTTCAGTCCGATACACTGTACTTGCTGGGAACAGACGCGAGTGCTATTTGCACTGTGTATGTCAATGGGAGCGCAATAGTGACTTTCCTTACCAGAAAACAACTCTTGTTCGTAAGACCAGAAACTGCATGAGATTCAACTCCATTTAAGACTGGGAAACAAATGCTAGCTCGCCTTACATGAAACACACTCTACTTTTGAGAAAAGAGCACTCTTCTACTCTACTGTGTTTCCTGTAGGGCCAGAACAGTGAGCTTGCTCAGAACAAAAGGACTGTGCTTCCTACACACAGGGCCATATCTCGTTCAACTCTCCTTAGGAAACTGACAAGAACAGTAGCACCTCTTCAGTCCGATACACTGTACTTGCTGGGAACAGACGCGAGTGCTATTTGCACTGTGTATGGCAATGGCAGCGCAATAGTGACTTTCCTTACCAGAAAACAACTCTTGCTCGTAAGACCAGAAACTGCATGTGATTCAATTCCATTTAGGACAGGGAAACAAATGCTAGCTCGCCTTACATGAAACACACTCTGCTTTTGAGAAAAGAGCACTCTTCTACTCTGCTGTTTTTCCTAAGTGGTCCGAACAGTGAGCTTGCTCAGAACAAAAGAACTATGCTTCCTACACACATGAGCCATATCTAGTTCAACTCTGCTTAGGAAACTGACAAGAACAATAGCTCCTCTTCCTTCCAATACACTGTACTTGCAGGGAACAGACGCGAGTGCTCTTTGCACTGTGTATGGCAATTGGAGCACAATAGTGACTTGTCTTACCAGAAAACAACTCTTGCTTGTAGGACAAAAAACTGCATGTGACACAACTCCATTTAGGACTAGGAAACAAACGCTAGCTCTCCATGCAAGAAACACACTCTGCTTTTGAGAAAAGAGCACTCTTTTACTCTACTGTGTTTCCTATAGAGCCAGAAGATTGAACTTGCTCAGAACATTAGAACTGTGCTTCCTACACACACGGCCATATCTAGTTCAATTCTGCTTAGGAACCTGACAAGAACAGTAGATCCTCTTCTGTACAATACACTGTACTTGCTGGGAACAGACGCCAGTGCTATTTGTCCTGTGTATGGCAATGGCAGTGCAATAGTGACTCTTCTTACCATAAAACAACTCTTGCTCGTAGGACTAGAAACTGCATGTGATTCAACTCCATTTAGTACTGGGAAAGAAACGCTAGCTCGCCTTACAAGAAACACACCCTGCTTTAAGGAAAAGAGCACTCTTCTACTCTATTGTGTTTCCTCTAGGGCCAGAACAGTGAGCTTTCTCAGAACAAAAGAACTGTGCTTCCTACACACGGGCCATAACTAGTTCAACTCTGCTTAGGAAACTGACAAGAACAGTAGCTCCTCTTCAGTCCGATACACTGTACTTGCTGGGAACAGACGCGAGTGCTATTTGCACTGTGTATGGCAATGGGAGCACCATAGTGACTTTCCTTACCAGAAAACAACTCTTGCTCGTAGGACCAGAAACTGCATGTGATTCAACTCCATTTAGGACTGGGAAACAAATGCTAGCTCGCCTTACAAGAAACACACTCTGCTTTTGAGAAAAGAGCACTCTTCTACTCTACTGTGTTTCCTATGGGGTCCGAACAGTGAGCTTGCTCAGAACAAAAGAACTGTGCTTTCTACACACACGGGCCATATCTAGTTCAACTCTGCTTAGGAAACAAACAAGGACAGTAGCTCCTCTTCAGTCCGATACACTGTACTTGCGGGGAACAGACGCGAGTGCTATTTGCACTGTGTATGGCATTGGAGCACAATAGTGACTCGTCTTACCAGAAAACAACTCTTGCTCGTATTACAAAAAACTGCATGTGACTCAACTCCATTTAGGACTGGGAAACAAACGCTAGATCAACTTACAAGAAACACACTCTGCTTTTGAGAAAAGAGCACTCTTCTACTCTACTGTGTTTCCTATGGGGTCCGAACAGTGAGCCTGCTCAGAACAAAAGAACTGTGCTTCCTACACACACGGGGATATCTAGTTCACTTCTGCGTAGGAACCTGACAAGAACAGTAGATCCTCTTCAGTCCAATACACTGTACTTGCTGGGAAAAGACGCCAGTGCTATTTGTCCTGTGTATGGCAATGGCAGCGCAATAGTGACTCTTCTTACCAGAAAACAACTCTTGCTTGTAGGACCAGAAACTGCATGTGATTCAACTCCATTTAGGACTGGGAAACAAATGCTAGCTCGCCTTACATGAAACACACTCTGCTTTTGAGAAAAGAGCACTCTTCTACTCTACTGTGTTTCCTATGGGGTCCGAACAGTGAGCTTGCTCAGAACAAAAGAACTGTGCTTCCTACACATACGGCCATATCTAGTTCAACTCTGCTTAGGAAACTGACAAGAACAATAGCTCCTCTTCCTTCCAATACACTGTACTTGCAGGAAACAGACGAGAGTGCTATTTGCACTGTGTATGGCAATTGGAGCACAATAGTGACTTGTCTTACCAGAAAACAACTCTTGCTCGTAGGACAAACACTGCATGTGACTCAACTCCATTTAGGACTAGGAAACAAACGCTAGCTCGACTTCCAAGAAACACACTCTGCTTTTGAGAAAAGAGCACTCTTCTACTCTACTGTGTTTCCTATAGAGCCAGAAGAGTGAACTTGCTCAGAACATTAGAACTGTGCTTCCTACACACACGGCCATATCTAGTTCAATTCTGCTTAGGAACCTGACAAGAACAGTAGATCCTCTTCTATACAATACACTGTACTTTCTGGGAACAGACGCCAGTGCTATTTGTCCTGTGTATGGCAATGGCAGCGCAACAGTGACTCTTCTTACCATAAAACAACCCTTGCTCATAGGACTAGAAACTGCATGTGATTCAACTCCATTTAGGACTGGGAAACAAACGCTAGCTCGACTTACAAGAAACACACTCTGCTTTAGGGAAAAGAGCACTCTTCTACTCTACTGTGTTTCCTATAGGGCCAGAACAGTGAGCTTGCTCAGAACAAAAGAACTTTGCTTCCTACACACGGGACATAACTAGTTCAACTCTGCTTAGGAAACTGACAAGAACAGTAGCTCCTCTTCAGTCCGATACACTGTACTTGCTGGGAAAAGACGCGAGTGCTATTTGCACTGTGTATGGCAATGGAAGCGCAATAGTGACTCTTCTTACCAGAAAACAACTCTTGCTTGTAGGACCAGAAACTGCATGTGATTCAACTCCATTTAGGACTGGGAAACAAATGCTAGCTCGCCTTACAAGAAACACACTCTGCTTTTGAGAAAAGAGCACTCTTCTTCTCCACTGTGTTTCCTATGGGGTCCGAACAGTGAGCTTGCTCAGAACAAAAGAACTGTGCTTTCTACACACACGGGCCATATCTAGTTCAACTCTGCTTAGGAAACAAACAAGAACAGTAGCTCCTCTTCAGTCCGATACTCTGTACTTGCGGGGAACAGACGCGAGTGCTATTTGCACTGTGTATGGCATTGGAGCACAATAGTGACTCGTCTTACGAGAAAAAAACTCTTGCTCGTAGGACAAAAAACTGCATGTGACTCAACTCCATTGAGGACTGGGAAACAAACGCTAGCTCGACTTACAAGAAACACACTCTGCTTTTGAGAAAAGAGCACTCTTCTACTCTACTGTGTTTCCTATGGGGTCCGAACAGTGAGCTTGCTCAGAACAAAAGAACTGTGCTTCCTACACACACGGGCAATATCTAGTTCAACTCTGCTTAGGAAACTGACAAGAACAGTAGCTCCTCTTCAGTCCGATACACTGTACTTGCTGGGAATAGGCGCGAGAGCTATTTGCACTATGTACGGTAAGGGGAGCGCAATAGTGACTTTCCTTACCAGAAAACAACTCTTGCTCTTAGGACCAGAAACTGCATGAGATTCAACTCCATTTAGGACTGGGAAACAAACGCGAGCTCGCCTTACAAGAAACACACTCTGCTTTTGAGAAAAGAGCACTCTTCTACTCTACTGTGTTTCCTATGGGGTCCAAACAGTGAGCTTGCTCTGAACAAAAGAACTGTGCTTCCTACACACACGGCCATATCTAGCTCAAGTCTGCTTAGGAACCTGACAAGAACAGTAAATCCTCTTCAGTCCAATACACTATACTTGCTGGGAACAGACGCCAGTGCTATTTGTCCTGTGTATGGCAATGGCAGCGCAATAGTGACTCTTCTTACCAGAAAACAACTCTTGCTCTTAGGACCAGAAACTGCATGTGATTCCACTCCATTTAGGACTGGGAAACAAACTCTAGCTCGCTTTACAAGAAACACACTCTGCTTTTGAGAAAAGAGCACTCTTCTACTCTACTGTGTTTCCTAGGTGTTCCGAAAAGTCAGCTTGCTCAGAACAAAAATCTGTGCTTCCTGCACACACGGCCATATCTAGTTCAAGTCTGCTTAGGAACCTGACAAGAACAGTAGATCCTCTTCAGTCCAATACACTGTACTTGCTGGGAAGAGACGCCAGTGCTATTTGTCCTGTGTATGGCAATTGCAGCGCAATAGTGACTCTTCTTACCAGAAAACAACTCTTGCTTGTAGGACCAGAAACTGCATGTGATTCAACTCCATTTAGAACTGGCAAACAAAAGCTAGCTCACCTTACAAGGAACACACTCTGCTTTAGAGAAAAGAGCACACTTCTAATCTACTGTGTTTCCTATAGGGCCAGAAGAGTGAGCTTGCTCAGAACAAAAGTAGTGTGCTTCCTACACACGGGCCATATCTAGTTCAACTATGCTTAGGCAACTGACAAGAACAGTAGCTCCTCTTCAGTCCGATACACTGTACTTTGTGGGAACAGACGCGAGTGCTATTTGCACGGTGTATGTCAATGGGAGCGCAATAGTGACTTTCCTTACCAGAAAACATCTCTTGCTCGTAAGACCAGAAACTGCATGTGATTCAACTCCATTTAGGATTGGGAAACAAATGCTAGCTCGCCTTACATGAAACACACTCTGCTTTTGAGAAAAGAGCACTCTTCTATTCTACTGTGTTTCCTATCGGGTCCGAACAGTGAGCTTGCTCAGAACAAAAGAACTGTGCTTCCTACACACATGGGCCATATCTAGTTCAACTCTGCTTAGGAAACTGACAAGAACAATAGCTCCTCTTCCGTCCAATACACTGTACTTGCGGGGAACAGACGCGAGTGCTATTTGCACTGTGTATGGAAATTGGAGCGCAATAGTGACTTCTCTTACCAGAAAACAACTCTTGCTCGTAGGACAAAAAACTGCATGTGACTCAACTCCATTTAACTGGGAAACAAACGCTAGCTCAACTTCCAAGAAACACAATCTGCTTTTGAGAAAAGAGCACTCTTCTACTCTACTGTGTTTCCTATGTGTTCCGAACAGTGAGCTTGCTCAGAACAAAAAAACTGTGCTTCCTACTCACACGGCCATATCTAGTTCAACTCTGCTTAGGAACCTGACAAGAACAGTAGATCCTCTTCAGTCCAATACACTGTACTTGCTGGGAAGAGACGCCAGTGCTATTTGTCCTGTGTATGGCAATGTCAGCGCAATAGTGACTCTTCTTACCAGAAAACAACTCTTGCTCGTAGGACCAGAAACTGCCTGGGATTCAACTCCATTTAGGACTCGGAAATAAACTCTAGCTCGCTTTACAAGAAACACACTCTGCTTTTGAGAAAAGAGCACTCTTCTACTCTACTGTGTTTCCTATAGGGCCAGAACAGTGAGGTTGCTCAGAAAAAAAGAACTGTACTTCCTACACACACGGGCCATATCTAGTTCAACTCTGCTTAGGAAACTGAGCAGAACAGTAGCTCCTCTTCGGTCCAATACAATGTACTTGCTGGGAACAGACGGGAGGGCTATTTGCACTGTGTATGGCAATGGGAGCGCAATTGTGATTTCCTTACCAGAAATCAACTCTTGCTGGTAGGACCAGAAACTGCATGTGATTCCACTCCATTTAGGACTGGGAAACAAACGCTAGCTCGCCTTACAGGAAACACACTCTGCTTTAGAGAAAAGAGCACTCTTCAACTCTACTGTGTTTCCTATGTGGTCCAAACAGTGAGCTTGTTCCGAACAAAAGAACTGTGATTCCTACACACACGGACCATATCTAGTTCAACTCTGCTCAGGAAACTGACAAGAACAGTAGCTCCTATTCAGTCCAATACACTGTACTTGCTGGGAAAAGACGCGAGTGCTATTTGCCTTGTGTAGGGCAATGGGAGCGCAATAGTGACTTTCCTTACCAGAAAACAGCTCTTTTTCGTAGGACCAGAAACTGCATGTGATTCAACTCCATTTAGGACTAGGAAACAAACACTAGCTCGCCTTACAAAAACACACTCTGCTTTTGAGGAAAGAGCACTCTTCTACTCTACTGTGTTTCCAATAGGGCCAGAAAAGTGAGCTTGTTCAGAACATAAGAACTGTGCTTCCTACACACACGGGCCATATCTAGTTCAACTCTGCTTAGGAAACTGACAAGAACATTGGATCCTCTTCAGTCTGATACACTGTACTTGCTGGGAATAGACGCGAGAGCTATTTGCACTATGTATGGCAAGGGGAGCGCAATAGTGACTTTCCTTACCAGAAAACAACTCTTGCTCTTAGGACCAGAAACTGCATGAGATTCAACTCCATTTAGGACTGGGAAACAAAAGCTAGCTCGCCTTACAAGACACACTCTGCTTTTGAAAAAAGAGCACTCTTCTACTCTACTGTGTTTCCTAAGGTGTCCGAACAGTGAGCTTGCTCAGAACAAAAGAACTGTGCTTCCTACACACACGGCCATATCTAGTTCAACTCTGCTTAGGAACCTGACAAAAACAGTAGATCCTCTTCAGTCCAATACACTATACTTGCTAGGAACAGACGCCAGTGCTATTTGTCCTGTGTATGGCAATGGCAGCGCAATAGTGACTCTTCTTACCAGAAAACAACTCTTGTTCGTAGGAACAGAAACTGCATGTGATTCCACTCCATTTAGGACTGGGAAACAAATTCTAGCTCGCTTTACAAGAAACACACTCTGCTTTTGAGAAAAGAGCACTCTTCTACTCTACTGTGTTTCCTATAGGAACAGAACAGTGAGCTTAGTCAGAAAAAAAGAACTGTACTTCCTACACACACGGGCCATATCTAGTTCAACTCTGCTTAGGAAACTGACAAGAACTGTAGCTCCTATTAAGTCCAATACACTGTACTTGCTGGGAAAAGACGCGAGTGCCATTTGCATTGTGTAGGGCAATGGGAGCGCAATAGTGACTTTCCTTACCAGAAAAAAACTTTTGTTTGTAGGACCAGAAACTGCTTGTGATTCAACTCCATTTAGGACTAGGAAACAAAGGCTAGCTCGCCTTACAAAAACACACTCTGCTTTTGAGAAAAGAGCACTCTTCTACTCTACTGTGTTTCCTATAGGGCCAGAACAGTGAGCTTGCTGAGAACATAAGAACGGTGCTTCCTACACACACGGGCCATATCTAGTTCAACTCTGCTTAGAAAACTGACAAGACAGTAGCTCCTCTTCAGTCCGATACACTGTACTTGCTGGGAACAGACGCGAGAGCTATTTGCACTATGTATAGCAAGGGGAGCACAATAGTGACTTTCCTTACCAGAAAACAACTCTTGCTCTTAGGACCAGAAACTGCATGTGATTCAACTCCATTTAGGACTGGGAAACAAACGCTAGCTCGCCTTACAAGAACACACTCTACTTTTGAGAAAAGACCACTCTTCTACTCTACTGTGTTTCCTATGGTGTCCGAACAGTGATCTTGCTCAGAACAAAAGAACTGTGCTTCCTACACACACGGCCATATCTAGTTCAAGTCTGCTTAGGAACCTGACAAGAACAGTAGATCCTCTTCAGTCCAATACACTGTACTTGGTGGGAACAGACGCCAGTGCTCTTTGTCCTGTGTATGGCAATGGCAGCGCAATAGTGACTCTTCTTACCATAAAACAACTCTTGCTCTTAGGACTAGAAACTGCATGTGATTCAACTCCATTTAAGACTGGGAAACAAACGCTAGCTGGCCTTACAAGAAACACACTCTGCTTTAGAGAAAAGAGCACTCTTCTACTTTACTGTGTTTCCTATAGGGCCAGAACAGTGAGCTTGCTCAAAACAAAGAACTGTGCTTCCTACATACGGCCATAACTAGTTCAACTCTGCTTAGGAAACTGACAAGAACTGTAGCACCTCTTCAGTCCGATACACTGTACTTGCTGGGAACAGACGCGAGTGCTATTTGCACTGTGTATGGCAATGGGAGCGCAATAGTGACTTTCCTTACCAGAAAACAACTCTTGCTCGTAGGACCAGAAACCGCATGTGATTCAACTCCATTTAGGACTGGGGAACAAGTGCTAGATCGCCTTACATGAAACACACTCTGCTTTTGAGAAAAGAGCACTCTTCTACTCTACTGTGTTTCCTAAGGGGTCTGAACAGTGAGCTTGCTTAGAACAAAAGTACTGTGCCTCCTACACACACGGGCCATATCTAGTTCAACTCTGCTTAGGAAACAAACAAGAACAGTAGCTCCTCTTCAGTCCAATACACTGTACTTGCGGGGAACAGACGCGAGTGCTATTTGCACTGTGTATGGCAATTGGAGCACAATAGTGACTTTCCTTACCAGAAAACAACTCTTGTTCATAGGACCAGAAACTGCATGTGATTCAATTCCATTTAGGACTGGGGAACAAGTGCTAGCTCGCCTTACATGAAACACACTCTGCTTTTGAGAAAAGAGCACTCTTCTACTCTACTGTGTTTCCTTTGTGTTCCGAAAAGTGAGCTTGCTCAGAACAAAAAAACTGTGCTTCCTACACACAAGGCCATATCTAGTTCAAGTCTGCTTAGGAAACTGACAAGAACAGTAGCTCCTCTTCAGTCCGATACACTCTACTTGCTGGGAACAGACGCGAGTGCTATTTGCACTGTGTATGGCAATTGGAGCACAATAGTGACTCGTCTTACCAGAAAAAAACTCTTGCTTGTAGGACAAAAAAATGCATGTGACTCAACTCCATTTAGGACTGGGAAACAAACGCTAGCTCGCCTTATAAGAAACACACTCTGCTTTTGAGAAAAGAGCACTCTTCTACTCTACTGTGTTTCCTATAGGGCCAGAACAGTGAGCTTGCTCAGAACAAAGGAACTGTGCTTCCTACACACGGGCCATAACTAGTTCAACTCTGCTTAGGAAACTGAAAGGAACAGTAGATCCTCTTCAGTCCAATACACTGTACTTGCTGGACACAGACGCCAGTGCTATTTGTCCTGTGTATGGCAATGGCAGCGCAATAGTGACTCTTCTTACCAGAAAACAACTCTTGCTTGTAGGACCAGAAACTGCATGTGATTCAACTCCATTTAGGACTAGGCAACAAACGCTAGCTCGCCTTACAAAAACAAACTCAGCTTTTGAGAAAAGAGCACTCTTCTACTCTACTGTGTTTCCAATAGGGCCAGAACAGTGAGCTTGTTCAGAACATAAGAACTGTGCTTCCTACACAAACGGGCCTTATCTAGTTCAACTCTGCTTAGGAAACTGACAAGAACAGTAGCTTCTCTTCAGTCCGATACACTGTACTTGCTGGGAATAGACGCGAGAGCTATTTGCACTATGTATGGCAAGGGGAGCACAATAGTGACTTTCTTTACCAGAAAACAACTCTTGTTCATAGGACCAGAAACTGCATGTGATTCAATTCCATTTAGGACTAGGAAACAAATGCTAGCTCGCCTTACAAAAACACACTCTGCTTTTGAGAAAAGAGCACTCTTCTACTCTACTATGTTTCCTATGTGTTCCGAAAAGTGAGCTTGCTCAGAACAAAAGAACTGTGCTTCCTACACACACGGCCATATCTAGTTCAATTCTGCTTAGGAACCTGACAAGAACAGTAGATCCTCTTCAGTCCAATACACTGTACTTGCTGGGAACAGACGCCAGGGCTATTTGTCCTAAGTATGGCAATGGCAGCGCAATAGTGACTCTTCTTACCAGAATACAACTCTTGCTCGTAGGACTAGAAACTGCATGTGATTCAACTCCATTTAGGACTGGGAAAGAAACGCTAGCTCGCCTTACAAGAAACACACTCTGCTTTAGAGAAAAGAGCACTCTTCCACTCTACTGTGTTTCCTATAGGGCCAGAACAGTGAGCTTGCTCAGAACAAAAGAACTGTGCTTCCTACACACGGGCCATAACTAGGTCAACTCTGCTTAGGAAACAGACAAGAACAGCAGCTCCTCTTCAGTCCGATACACTGTACTTGGTGGGAACAGACGCGAGTGCTATTTGCACTGTGTATGGCAATGTGAGCACAATAGTGACTTTCCTTACCAGAAAACAACTCTTGATCGTAGGACCAGAAACTGCATGTGATCAACTCCATTTAGGACTAGGAAACAAATGCTAGCTCGCCTTACATGAAACACACTCTGCTTTTGAGAAAAGAGCACTCTTATACTCTACTGTGTTTTTTATGGGGTCTGAACAGTGAGCTTGTTCAGAACAAAAGAACTGTGCTTCCTACACACACGGGCCGTATCTAGTTCAACTCTTCTTAGGAAATTGACAAGAACACTAGATCCTCTTCAGTCCAAAACACTGTACTTGCTGGGAACAGACGCGAGTGCTATTTGTCCTGTGTATGGCAGTTGCAGCGCAATAGTGACTCTTCTTACCAGAAAACAACTCTTGCTCATAGGACCAGAAACTGCATGTGATTCAACTCCATTTAGGACTGGGAAACAAAAGCTAGCTCACCTCACAAGAAACACACTCTGCTTTAGAGAAAAGAGCACTCTTCTACTCTACAGTGTTTCCTATAGGGCCAGAACAGTGAGCTTGCTCAGAACAAAAGAACTGTGCTTCCTACACACGGGCCATATCTAGTTCAACTCCGCTTAGGAAACTGACATGAACTATAGCTCCTCTTCCGTCCAATACACAGTACTTGCGGGGAACAGACGCGAGTGCTATTTGCACTGTGTATGGCAATTGGAGCACAATAGTGACTTGTCTTACCAGAAAACAACTTTTTCTCATAGTACAAAAAACTGCATGTGACTCAACTCCATTTAGGACTGGGAAACAAACGCTAGCTCGCCTTACAGGAAACACACTCTGCTTTTGAGAAAAGAGCACTCTTCTACTCTACTGTGTTTCCTATGTGTTCCAAACAGTGAGCTTGCTCAGAACAAAAAAACTGTGCTTCCTACACACACGGCCATATCTATTTCAACTCTGCTTAGGAAACTGACAAGAACACTAGATCCTCTTCAGTCCAATACACTGTACTTGCTGGGAACAGACGCCAGTGCTATTTGTTCTGTGTATGGCAATGGCAATGCAATAGTGACTCTTCTTACCAGAAAACAACTCTTGCTCGTAAGACCAGAAACTGCATGTGATTCCACTCCATTTAGGACTGGTAAACAAACACTAGCTCGCCTTACAAGAAACACACTTTGCTTTTAAGAAAAGAGCACTCTTCTACTCTACCGTTTTTCCTATGGGGTCCGAACAGTGAGCTTGCTCAGAACAAAAGAACTGTGCTTCCTACACACACGGGCCATATCTATTTCAACTCTGCTTAGGAAACTGACAAGAACAGTAGCTCCTCTTCCGTCCAATACACTGTACTTGCGGGGAACAGACGCGAGTGCTATTTGCACTGTGTATGGCAATTGGAGCACAATAGTGACTCGTCTTACCAGAAAACAACTCTTGCTCGTAGGACAAAAAACTGCATGTGACTCAACTCCATTTAGGACTGGGAAAGAAACGCTAGCTCGCCTTACAAGAAACACACTCTGCTTTTGAGTAAAGAGCACTCTTCTACTCCACTGTGTCTCCTATAGGGCCAGAACATTGAGCTTGCTCAGAACAAAGAACTGTGCTTCCTACACACGGCCATATCTAGTTCAATTCTGCTTAGAAACCTGACAAGGACAGTAGATCCTCTTCAGTCCAGTACACTGTAATTGCTGGGAACAGACACCAGTTCTGTTTGTCCTTTGTATGGCAATGGCAGCGCAATAGTGACTCTTCATACCAGAAAAAAACTCTTGCTCGTAGGATCAGAAACTGCATGTGATTCAACACCATTTAGGACTGGGAAACAAAAGCTAGCTCACCTTACAAGAAACACACTCTGCTTTAGAGAAAAGCACACTCTTCTACTCTACTGTGTTTCCTATAGGGCCAGAATAGTGAGCTTGCTCAGAACAAAAGAACTGTGCTTCCTACACATGGGCCATATCTAGTTCAACTCTGCTTAGGAAACTGACAAGAACAGTAGCTCCTTTTCAGTCCGATACACTGTACTTGCTGGGAACAGACGCGAGTGCTATTTGCACTGTGTATGGCAATGGGAGCGCAATAGTGACTTTCCTTACCAGAAAACAACTCTTGCTCGTAAGACCAGAAACTTCATGTGATTCAACTCCATTTAGGACTGGGTAACAAATGCTAGCTCACCTTACATGAAACACACTCTGCTTTTGAGAAAAGAGCACTCTTCTACTCTACTGTGTTTCCTATGGGGTCCGAACAGTGAGCTTTCTCAGAACAAAAGAACTGTGCTTCCTACACACACGGGCCATATCTAGTTCAACTCCTCTTAGGAAACTGACAAGAACTATAGCTCCTCTTCCGTCCAATACACTGTATTTGCGGGGAAGATACGCGAGTGCTCTTTGCACTGTGTAGGGCAATTGGAGCACAATAGTGATTTGTCTTACCAGAAAACAACTCTTGCTCGTAGGACAAAAAACTGCATGTGACTCAACTCCATTTAGGACTGGGGAACAAATTCTAGCTTGCTTTACAAGAAAGACACTCTGCTTTTGAGAAAAGAGCACTCTTCTACTCTACTTTGTTTCCTATAGGGCCAGAACAGTGAGCTTGCTCAGAAAAAAAGAACTGTACTTCCTACACACACGGGCCATATCTAGTACAACTCTGCTTAGGAAACTGACAAGAACAGTAGCTCCTTTTCAGTCCAATACACTGTACTTGCTGGGAACAGACGGGAGGGCTATTTGTACTGTGTATGGCAATGGGAGCGCAATAGTGACTTTCCTTACCAGAAAACAACTCTTGATCGTAGGACCAGAAACTGCATGTGATTCAACTCCATTTATGACTGGGAAACAAATGCTAGCTCGCCTTACATGAAACACACTCTGCTTTTGAGAAAAGAGCACTCTTCTACTCTACTGTGCTTCCTATGGGGTCCGAACAGTGAGCTTGCTCAGAACAAAAGAACTGTGCTTCCTACTCACACGGCCATATCTAGATCAAGTCTGCTTAGGAACCTGACAAGAACAGTAGATCCTCTTCAGTCCAATACACTGTACTTGCTGGGAAGAGACGCCAGTGCTATTTGTCCTGTGTATGGCAATGGCAGCTCAATAGTGACTCTTCTTACCAGAAAACAACTCTTGCTCGTAGGACCAGAAACTGCATGTGATTCCACTCCATTTAAAACTGGGAAACAAACTCTAGCTCGTTTTACAAGAAACACACTCTGCTTTTGAGAAAAGAACACTCTTCTACTCTACTGAGTTTCCTATAGGAACAGAACAGTGAGCTTAGTCAGAAAAAAAGAACTGTACTTCCTACACACACGGGCCATATCTAGTTCAACTCTGCTTAGGAAACTGACAAGAACTGTAGCTCCTATTAAGTCCAATACACTGTACTTGCTGGGAAAAGACGCGAGTGCTATTTGCCTTGTGTAGGGCAATGGGAGCGCAATAGTGACTTTCCTTACCAGAAAAAAACTTTTGTTCGTAGGACCAGAAACTGCTTGTGATTCAACGCCATTTAGGACTAGGAAACAAAGGCTAGCTCGCCTTACAAAAACACACTCTGCTTTTGAGAAAAGAGCACTCTTCTACTCTACTGTGTTTCCTATAGGGCCAGAACAGTGAGCTTGCTGAGAACATAAGAACGGTGCTTCCTACACACACGGGACATATCTAGTTGAACTCTGCTTAGAAAACTGACAAGACAGTAGCTCCTCTTCAGTCCGATACACTGTACTTGCTGGGAACAGACGCGAGAGCTATTTGCACTATGTATAGCAAGGGGAGCGCAATAGTGACTTTCCTTACCAGAAAACAACTCTTGCTCTTAGGACCAGAAACTGCATGTGATTCAACTCCATTTAGGACTGGGAAACAAACGCTAGCTCGCCTTACAAGAACACACTCTACTTTTGAGAAAAGACCACTCTTCTACTCTAGTGTGTTTCCTATGGTGTCCGAACAGTGATCTTGCTCAGAACAAAAGAACTGTGCTTCCCACACACACGGCCATATCTAGTTCAAGTCTGCTTAGGAACCTGACAAGAACAGTAGATCCTCTTCAGTCCAATACACTGTACTTGGTGGGAACAGACGCCAGTGCTCTTTGTCCTGTGTATGGCAATGGCAGCGCAATAGTGACTCTTCTTACCATAAAACAACTCTTGCTCTTAGGACTAGAAACTGCCTGTGATTCAACTCCATTTAAGACTGGGAAACAAACGCTAGCTGGCCTTACAAGAAACACACTCTGCTTTAGAGAAAAGAGCACTCTTCTACTTTACTGTGTTTCCTATAGGGCCAGAACAGTGAGCTTGCTCAAAACAAAGAACTGTGCTTCCTACATACGGGCCATAACTAGTTCAACTCTGCTTAGGAAACTGACAAGAACTGTAGCTCCTCTTCAGTCCGATACACTGTACTTGCTGGAAACAGACGCAAGTGCTATTTGCACTGTGTATGGCAATGGGAGCGCAATAGTGACTTTCCTTACCAGAAAACAACTCTTGCTCGTAGGACCAGAAACCGCATGTGATTCAACTCCATTTAGGACTGGGGAACAAGTGCTAGCTCGCCTTACATGAAACACACTCTGCTTTTGAGAAAAGAGCACTCTTCTACTCTACTGTGTTTCCTATGGGGTCCGAACAGTAAGCTTGCTTAGAACAAAAGTACTGTGCCTCCTACACACACGGGCCATATCTAGTTCAACTCTGCTTAGGAAACAAACAAGAACAGTAGCTCCTCTTCAGTCCAATACACTGTACTTGCGGGGAACAGACGCGAGTGCTATTTGTACTGTGTATGGCAATTGGAGCACAATAGTGACTTGTCTTACAAGAAAACAATTCTTGCTCGTAGGACAAAAAACTGCATGTGACTCAACTCCCTTTAGGACTGGGAAACAAACGCTAGCTCGCCTTACAAGAAACACACTCTGCTTTTGAGAAAAGAGCACTCTTCTACTGTACTGTGTTTCCTATGTGTTCCGAAAAGTGAGCTTGCTCAGAACAAAAAAACTGTGCTTTTACACACAAGGACATATCTAGTTCAAGTCTGCTTAGGAAACTGACAAGAACAGTAGCTCCTCTTCAGTCCGATACACTCTACTTGCTGGGAACAGACGCGAGTGCTATTTGCACTGTGTATGGCAATTGGAGCACAATAGTGACTCGTCTTACCATAAAAAAACTCTTGCTTGTAGGACAAAAAAATGCATGTGACTCGACTCCATTTAGGACTGGGAAACAAACGCTAGCTTGCCTTATAAGAAACACACTCTGCTTTTGAGAAAAGAGCACTCTTCTACTCTACTGTGTTTCCTATAGGGCCAGAACAGTGAGCTTGCTCAGAACAAAAGAACTGTGCTTCCTACACACGGGCCATAACTAGTTCAACTCTGCTTAGGAAACTGAAAAGAACAGTAGATCCTCTTCAGTCCAATACACTGTACTTGCTGGACACAGACGCCAGTGCTATTTGTCCTGTGTATGGCAATGGCAGCGCAATAGTGACTCTTCTTACCAGAAAACAACTCTTGCTTGTAGGACCAGAAACTGCATGTGATTCAACTCCATTTAGGACTAGGCAACAAACGCTAGCTCGCCTTACAAAAACACACTCAGCTTTTGAGAAACGAGCACTCTTCTACTCTACTGTGTTTCCAATAGGGCCAGAACAGTGAGCTTGTTCAGAACATAAGAACTGTGCTTCCTACACAAACGGGCCATATCTAGTTCAACTCTGCTTAGGAAACTGACAAGAACAGTAGCTTCTCTTCAGTCCGATACACTGTACTTGCTGGGAATAGACGCGAGAGCTATTTGCACTATGTATGGCAAGGGGAGCACAATAGTGACTTTCCTTACCAGAAAACAACTCTTGTTCGTAGGACCAGAAACTGCATGTGATTCAACTCCATTTAGGACTAGGAAACAAATGCTAGCTCGCCTTACAAAAACACACTCTGCGTTTGAGAAAAGAGCACTCTTCTACTCTACTATGTTTCCTATGTGTTCCGAAAAGTGAGCTTGCTCAGAAGAAAAGAACTGTGCTTCCTACACACACGGCCATATCTAGTTCAATTCTGTGTAGGAACCTGACAAGAACAGTAGATCCTCTTCAGTCCAATACACTGTACTTGCTGGGAACAGACGCCAGGGCTATTTGTCTTAAGTATTGCAATGGCAGCGCAATAGTGACTCTTCTTACCAGAATACAACTCTTGCTCGTAGGACTAGAAACTGCATGTGATTCAACTCCATTTAGGACTGGGAAAGAAACGCTAGCTCGCCTTACAAGAAACACACTATGCTTTAGAGAAAAGAGCACTCTTCCACTCTACTGTGTTTCCTATAGGGCCAGAACAGTGAGCTTGCTCAGAACAAAAGAACTGTGCTTCCTACACACGGGCCATAACTAGGTCAACTCTGCTTAGGAAACAGACAAGAACAGCAGCTCCTCTTCAGTCCGATACACTGTACTTGGTGGGAACAGACGCGAGTGCTATTTGCACTGTGTATGGCAATGTGAGCACAATAGTGACTTTCCTTACCAGAAAACAACTCTTGATCGTAGGACCAGAAACTGCATGTGATCAACTCCATTTAGGACTAGGAAACAAATGCTAGCTCGCCTTACATGAAACACACTCTGCTTTTGAGAAAAGAGCACTCTTATACTCTACTGTGTTTTTTATGGGGTCCGAACAGTGAGCTTGTTCAGAACAAAAGAACTGTGCTTCCTACACACACGGGCCGTATCTAGTTCAACTCTTCTTAGGAAACTGACAAGAACACTAGATCCTCTTCAGTCCAATACACTGTACTTCCTGGGAACAGACGCCAGTGCTATTTGTCCTGTGTATGGCAGTTGCAGCGCAATAGTGACTCTTCTTACCAGAAAAGAACTCTTGCTCATAGGACCAGAAACTGCATGTGATTCAACTCCATTTAGGACTGGGAAACAAAAGCTAGCTCACCTCACAAGAAACACACTCTGCTTTAGAGAAAAGAGCACTCTTCTACTCTACTGTGTTTCCTATAGGGCCAGAACAGTGAGCTTGCTCAGAACAAAAGAACTGTGCTTCCTACACACGGGCCATATCTAGTTCAACTCTGCTTAGGAAACTGACAAGAACAGTAGCTCCTCTTCAGTCCGATACACTGTACTTGCTGAGAACAGACGCGAGTGCTATTTGCACTGTGTATGGCAATGGGAGCGCAATAGTGACTTTCCTTACCAGAAAACAACTCTTGCTCGTAAGACCAGAAACTGCATGTGATTCAACTCCATTTAGGACTGGGAAACAAATGCTAGCTCGCCTTACATGAAACACACTCTGCTTTTGAGGAAAGAGCACTCTTCTACTCTACTGTGTTTCCTATGGGGTCCGAACAGTGAGCTTGCTCAGAACAAAAGAACTGTGCTTCCTACACACACGGCCATATCTAGTTAAACTGTGCTTAGGAAACTGACAAGAACAGTAGCTCCTCTTCCGACCCATACACAGTACTTGCGGGGAACAGACGCGAGTGCTATTTGCACTGTGTATGGCAATTGGAGCGCAATAGTGACTTGTCTTACCAGAAAACAACTTTTTCTCATAGTACAAAAAACTGCATGTGACTCAACTCCATTTAGGACTGGGAAACAAACCCTAGCTCGCCTTACAGGAAACACACTCTGCTTTTGAGAAAAGAGCACTTTTCTACTCTACTGTGTTTCCTATGTGTTCCAAACAGTGAGCTTGCTCAGAACAAAAAAACTGTGCTTCCTACACACACGGCCATATCTAGTTCAACTCTGCTTAGGAAACTGACAAGAACACTAGATCCTCTTCAGTCCAATACACTGTACTTGCTGGGAACAGACGCCAGTGCTATTTGTCTGTGTATGGCAATGGCAATGCAATAGTGACTCTTCTTACCAGAAAACAACTCTTGCTCGTAAGACCAGAAACTGAATGTGATTCCACTCCATTTAGGACTGGTGAACAAACGCTAGCTCGCCTTACAAGAAACACACTTTGCTTTTGAGAAAAGAGCACTCTTCTACTCTACCGTTTTTCCTATGGGGTCCGAACAGTGAGCTTGCTCAGAACAAAAGAACTGTGCTTCCTACACACACGGGCCATATCTAGTTCAACTCTGCTTAGGAAACTGACAAGAACAGTAGCTCCTCTTCCGTCCAATACACTGTACTTGCGGGGAACAGACGCGAGTGCTATTTGCACTGTGTATGGCAATTGGAGCACAAGTGTGACTCGTCTTACCAGAAAACAACTCTTGCTCGTAGGACAAAAAACTGCATGTGACTCAACTCCATTTAGGACTGGGAAAGAAACGCTAGCTCGCCTTACAAGAAAGACACTCTGCTTTTGAGTAAAGAGCACTCTTCTACTCCACTGTGTTTCCTATAGGGCCAGAACAGTGAGCTTGCTCAGAACAAAGAACTGTGCTTCCTACACACGGCCATATCTAGTTCAATTCTGCTTAGAAACCTGACAAGGACAGTAGATCCTCTTCAGTCCAGTACACTGTAATTGCTGGGAACAGACACCAGTGCTTTTTGTCCTTTGTATGGCAATGGCAGCGCAATAGTGACTCTTCATACCAGAAAACAACTCTTGCTCGTAGGATCAGAAACTGCATGTGATTCAACACCATTTAGGACTGGGAAACAAAAGCTAGCTCACCTTACAAGAAACACACTCTGCTTTAGAGAAAAGCGCACTCTTCTACTCTACTGTGTTTCCTATAGGGCCAGAATAGTGAGCTTGCTCAGAACAAAAGAACTGTGCTTCCTACACACACGGGCCATATCTAGTTCAACTCCTCTTAGGAAACTGACAAGAACTATAGCTCCTCTTCCGTCCAATACACTGTACTTGCGGGGAAGAGACGCGAGTGCTCTTTGCACTGTGTAGGGCAATTGGAGCACAATAGTGATTTGTCTTACCAGAAAACAACTCTTGCTCGTAGGACAAAAAACTGCATGTGACTCAACTCCATTTAGCACTGGGGAACAAACTCTAGCTCGCTTTACAAGAAAGACACTCTGCTTTTGAGAAAAGAGCACTCTTCTACTCTACTTTGTTTCCTATAGGGCCAGAACAGTGAGCTTGCTCAGAAAAAAAGAACTGTACTTCCTACACACACGGGCCATATCTAGTACAACTCTGCTTAGGAAACTGACAAGAACAGTAGCTCCTTTTCAGTCCAATACACTGTACTTGCTGTGAACAGACGGGAGGGCTATTTGTACTGTGTATGGCAATGGGAGCGCAATAGTGACTTTCCTTACCAGAAAACAACTCTTGATCGTAGGACCAGAAACTGCATGTGATTCAACTCCATTTATGACTGGGAAACAAATGCTAGCTCGCCTTACATGAAACACACTCTGCTTTTGAGAAAAGAGCACTCTTCTACTCTACTGTGCTTCCTATGGGGTCCGAACAGTGAGCTTGCTCAGAACAAAAGAACTGTGCTTCCTACACATGGGCGATATCTAGTTGAACTCTGCTTAGGAAACTGACAAGAACAGTAGCTCCTCTTCAGTCCGATACACTGTACTTGCTGGGAACAGACGCGAGTGCTATTTGCACTGTGTACGGCAATGGCAGCGCAATAGTGACTTTACTTACCAGAAAACAACTCTTGCTCGTAAGACCAGAAACTGCATGTGATTCAACTCCATTTAGGACTGGGAAACAAACGCTAGCTCGCCTTACAAGAAACACACTCTGCTTTTGATAAAAGAGCACTCTTCTACTCTACTGTGTTTCCTATGTGTTCCGAACAGTGAGCTTGCTCAGAACAAAAAAACTGTGCTTCCTATTCACACGGCCATATCTAGATCAAGTCTGCTTAGGAACCTGACAAGAACAGTAGATCCTCTTCAGTCCAATACACTGTACTTGCTGGGAAGAGACGCCAGTGCTATTTGTCCTGTGTATGGCAATGGCAGCGCAATAGTGACTCCTCTTACCAGAAAACAACTCTTGCTTGTAGGACCAGAAACTGCATGTGATTCAACTCCATTTAGGACTGGGAAACAAAAGCTAGCTCACCTTGCAAGAACCACACTCTGCTTTAGAGAAAAGAGCACTCTTCTACTCTACTGTTTTTCCTATGGGGCCAGAACAGTGAGCTTGCTCAGAACAAAAGAACTGTGCTTCCTACACACGGCCATATCTCGTTCAACTCTGCTTAGGAAACTGACAAGAACAGTAGCTCCTCTTCAGTCCGATACACTGTACTTGCTGGGAACAGACGCGAGTGCTATTTGCACTGTGTATGGCAATGGGAGCGCAATAGTGACTTTCCTTACCAGAAAACAACTCTTGCTCGTAAGACCAGAAACTGCATGTGATTCAACTCCATTTAGGACTGGAAACAAATGCTAGCTCGCCTTACATGAAACACACTCTGCTTTTGAGAAAAGAGCACTCTTCTACTCTACTCTGTTTCCTATGGGTTCCAAACAGTGAGCTTGCTCAGAACAAAAGAACTGTGCTTCCTACACACACGGGCCATATCTAGTTCAACTCTCCTTAGGAAACTGACAAGAACAGTAGCTCCTCTTCCGTCCAATACACTGTACTTGCGGGGAAGAGACGCGAGTGCTATTTGCACTGTGTATGGCAATTGGAGCACAATAGTGACTTGTCTTACCAGAAAACAACTCTTGCTCATAGGACAAAAAACTGCATGTGACTCAACTCCATTTAGGACCGGGAAACAAATGCTAGCTCGACTTCCAAGAAACACACTCTGCTTTTGAGAAAAGAGCACTCTTCTACTCTACTGTGTTTCCTATGTGTTCCGAAAAGTGAGCTTATTCAGAACAAAAAAACTGTGCTTCCTTCACACGGGCCATATCTAGTTCAACTCTGCTTTGGAAACTGACAAGAACAGTAGCTCCTCTTCAGTCCGATACACTGTACTTGCTGGGAACAGACGCGAGTGCTTTTTGCACTGTGTATGGCAATGGGAGCGCAATAGTGACTTTCCTTACCAGAAAACAACTCTTGCTCGTAAGACCAGAAACTGCATGTGATTCAACTCCATTTAGGACTGGGAAACAAACTCTAGCTCGCCTTACAAGAAACACACTCTGCTTTTGAGAAAAGAGCACTCTTCTACTCTACTGTGTTTCCTATGGGGTCAGAACAGTGAGCTTGCTCAGAACAAAAGAACTGTGCTTCCTACACACACGGGCCATATCTAGTTCAACTGTGCTTAGGAAACTGACAAGAACAGTAGCTCCTCTTCCGTCCAATACACTGTACTTGCGGGGAACAGACGCGAGTGCTATTTGTATTGTGTATGGCAATTGGAGAACAATAGTGACTTGTCTTACCAGAAAACAACTTTTGCTCATAGGACAAAAAACTGCATGTGACTCAACTCCATTTTGGACTGGGAAACAAACGCTAGCTCGCCTTCCTAGAAACAAACTCTGCTTTTGATGAAAGAGCACTCTTCTACTCTACTGTGTTTCCTATGTGTTCCGAACAGTGAGCTTGCTCAGAACAAAAAAACTGTGCTTCCTCCACACACGGCCATATCTAGTTCAAGTCTGCTTAGGAACCTGACAAGAACAGTAGATCCTCTTCAGTCCGATACACTGTACATGCTGGAACAGACGCCAGTGCTATTTTTCCTGTGAATGGCAATTGGAGCACAATAGTGACTTGTCTTACCAGAAAACATCTCTTGCTCATAGGACAAAAAACTGCATGTGACTCCACTCCATTTAGGACTGGGAAACAAACGCTAGCTCGACTTCCAAGAAACACACTTTGCTTTTGAGAAAAGAGCACTCTTCTACTCTACTGTGTTTCCTATAGGGCCAGAACAGTGAGCTTGCTCAGAACAAAAAAACTGTGCTTCCTACTCACACGGCCATATCTAGTTCAAGTCTGCTTAGGAACCTGACAAGAACAGTAGATCCTCTTCAGTTCAATACACTGTACTTGCTGGGAACAGACGCCAGTGCTATTTGTCCTGTGTATGGCAATGGCAGCGCAATAGTGACTCTTCTTACCAGAAAACAACTCTTGCTCTTAGGACCAGAAACTGCATGTGATTCAACTCCATTTAGGACTGGGAAACAAACTCTAGCTCGCTTTACAAGAAACACACTCTGCTTTTGAGAAAGAGTACTCTTCTTCTCTACTGTGTTTCCTATAAGGCAAGAACAGTGAGCTTGCTCAGAAAAAAAGAACTGTGCTTCCTACACACGGGCCATATATCGTTCAACTCTGCTTAGGAAACTGACAAGAACAGTAGCTCCTCTTCAGTCCGATACACTGTACTTGCTGGAACAGATGCGAGTGCTATTTGCACTGTGTATGGCAATGGGAGCGCAATAGTGACTTTCCTTACCAGAAAACAACTCTTGATCGTAGGACCAGAAACTGCATGTGATTCCACTCCATTTAGGACTGGGAAACAAATGCTAGCTCGCCTTACATGAAACACACTCTGCTTTTGAGAAAAGAGCACTCTTATACTCTACTGTGCTTCCTATGGGGTCCGAACAGTGAGCTTACTCAGAACAAAAGAACTGTGCTTCCTACACACACGGGCCATATCTAGTTCAACTCTGCTTAGGAAACTGACAAGAACAGTAGATCTTCTTCAGTCCAATACACTGTACTTGCGGGGAACAGACGCGAATGCTATTTGCACTGTGTATGGCAATTGGAGCACAATAGTGACTCGTCTTACCAGAAAACAATTCTTGCTCGTAGGACAAAAAACTGCATGTGACTCAACTCCATTTAGGACTGGGAAACAAACGCTAGCTCGCCTTACAAGAAACACACTCTGCTTTTGAGAAAAGAGCACTCTTCTACTCTACTGTGTTTCCTATAGGGCCAGAAGAGTGAGCTTGCTCAGAACAAAGAACTGTGCTTCCTACACATGGGCCATATCTAGTTCAACTCTGCTTAGGAAACTGACAAGAACAGTAGCTCCTCTTCAGTCCGATACACTGTACTTGCTGGGAACAGACGCGAGTGCTATTTGCACTGTGTATGGCAATGGGAGCACAATAGTGACTTTCCTTACCAGAAAACAAGTCTTGTTCGTAGGACAAAAAATTGCATGTGACTCAACTCCATTTAGGACTGGGAAACAAACGCTAGCTCAACTTCCAAGAAAAACACTTTGCTTTTGAGAAAAGAGCACTCTTCTACTCTACTGTGTTTCCTAAATGTTCCGAACAGTGAGCTTGCTCAGAAAAAAAAAACTGTGCTTCCTACTCACACGGCCATATCTAGTTCAAGTCTGCTTGGAACCTGACAAGAACAGTAGCTCCTATTCAGTCCAATACACTGTACTTGCTGGGAACAGACGCGAGTGCTATTTGCACTGTGTATGTCAATGGGAGCACAATAGTGACTTTTTTTACCAGAAAACAACTCTTGCTCGTAAGAACAGAAACTGCATGAGATTCAACTCCATTTAGGACTGGGAAAAAACTAGCTAGCTCGCATACATGAAACACACTCTGCTTTTGAGAAAAGAGTACTCTTCTACTCTACTGTGTTTCCTATGGGGTCCGAACAGTTTGTTTGCACAGAAAAAAATAACTGTGCTTCCTAGACACACGGCCATATCTAGTTCAACTCTGCTTAGGAAACCAACAAGAACAGTAGCTTCTCTTCAGTCTGATACACTGTACTTGCTGGGAACAGACGCGAGGGCTATTTGTACTGTGTACGGCAATGGGAGCGCAATAGTGACTTTCCTTACCAGAAAACAACTCTTGATCGTAGGACCAGAAACTGCATCTGATTCAACTCCACTTAGGAGTGGGAAACAAATGTTAGGTCGGCTTACATGAAACACACTCTGCATTTGAGAAAAGAGCACTCTTCTACTCTACTGTGTTTCCTATGTGTTCCGAACAGTGAGCTTGCTAAGAACAAAAAAACTGTACTTCCTACTTACACGGCCATATCTAGTTCAAGTCTGCTTAGGAACCTGACAAGAACAGTAGATCCTCTTCAGTCCAATACACTGTACTTGCTGGGAACAGACGCCAGTGCTATTTGTCCTGTGTATGGCAATGGCAGCGCAATAGTGACTCTTCTTACCAGAAAACAACTCTTGCTCGTAGGACCAGAAACTGCATGTGATTCAACTCCATTTAGGACTGGGAAACAAACTCTAGCTCGCGTTACAAGAAACACACTCTGCTTTAGAAAAAAGAGCACTCTTCTACTCTACTGTGTTTCCTATAGGGCCAAAACAGTGAGCTTGCTCAGAAAAAAAGAACTGTGCTTCCTACACACACGGGCCATATCTAGTTCAACTCTGCTTAGGAAACTGAGAAGAACAGTAGCTCCTTTTAAAAAAATACACTGTACTTGCTGGAACAGACGGGAAGGCTATTTGCACTGTGTATGGCAATGGGAGCACAATAGTGACTTTCCTTACCAGAAAACAACTCTTGTTCCTAGGACCAGAAACTGCATGTGATTCAACTCCATTTAGGACTAGGAAACAAATGCTAGCTCGCCTTACAAAAACACACTCTGCTTTTGAGAAAGAGCACTCTTCTACTCTACTGTGTTTCCTATAGGGCCAGAAGAGTGAACTTGCTCAGAACATAAGAACTGTGCTTCCTACACACACGGGCCATATCTAGTTCAACTGTGCTTAGGAAACTGACAAGAACAGTAGCTCCTCTTCAGTCTGATACACTGTACTTGCTGGGAACAGACGTGAGAGCTATTTGCACTGTGTATGGCAAGGGGAGCTCAATAGTGACTCTCCTTACCAGTAAACAACTCTTGCTCGTAGGACCAGAAACTGCATGTGATTCAACTCCATTTATGACTGGGAAACAAATGCTAGCTCGCCTTACATGAAACACACTCTGCTTTTGAGAAAAGAGCACTCTTCTACTCTTCTGTGTTTCCTATAGGGCCAGAACAGTGAGCTTGCTCAGAAAAAAATAACTGTACTTCCTACACACACGGCCATATCTAGTTCAACTCTGCTTAGAAAACTGAGAAGAACAGTAGCTCCTTTGCAGGCCAATACACTGTACTTGCTGGGAACAGACAGGAGGGCTATTTGCACTGTGTATGGCAATGGGAGCGCAATAGTTACTTTCCTTACCAGAAAACAACTCTTGATCGTAGGACCAGAAACTGCATGTGATTCAACTCCACTTAGGAGTGGGAAACAAATGCTAGGTCGCCTTACATGAAACACACTCTGCATTTGAGAAAAGAGAACTCTTCTACTCTACTGTGTTTCCTATGTGTTCCGAACAGTGAGCTTGCTCAGAACAAAAAAACTGTACTTCCTACTCACACGGCCATATCTAGTTCAAGTCTGCTTAGGAACCTGACAAGAACAGTATATCCTCTTCAGTCCAATACACTGTACTTGCTGGGAACAGACGCCAGTGCTATTTGTCCTGTGTATGGCAATGGCAGCGCAATAGTGACTCTTCTTACCAGAAAACAACTCTTGCTCGTAGGACCAGAAACTGCATGTGATTCAACTCCATTTAGGACTGGGAAACAAACTCTAGCTCGCTTTACAAGAAACACACTCTGCTTTTGAGAAAAGAGCACTCTTCTACTCTACGGTGTTTCCTATGGGGTCCAAACAGTGAGCTTGCTCAGAACAAAAGAACTGTGCTTCCTACACACACGGGCCATATCTAGTTCAACTCTGCTTAGGAAACTGAGAGGAACAGTAGCTCCTTTTCAGTCTAATACACTGTACTTGCTGGGAACAGACGGGAAGGCTATTTGCACTGTGTATGGCAATGGGAGCGCAATAGTGACTTTCCTTACCAGAAAACAACTCTTGCTCGTAGGACCAGAAACTGCATGTGACTCCACTCCATTTAGGACTGGGAATCAAATGGTAGCTCACCTTACAAGAAACACACTCTGCTTTAGAAAAAAGAGCACTCTTCTACTCTACTGTGTTTCCTATAGGGCCAGAACAGTGAGCTTGCTCAGAACAAAAGAACTGTGCTTCCTACACACACGGGCCATATCTATTTCAACTCTGCTTAGGAAACTGACAAGAACAGTAGCTCCTCTTCCATCCAATACACTGTACTTGCGGGGAACAGACGCGAGAGCTATTTGCACTGTGTATGGCAATGGGAGCACAATAGTGACTCGTCTTACCAGAAAACAACTCTTGCTCATAGGACAAAAAACTGCATGTGACTCAACTCCATTTATGACTGGGAAACAAACGCTAGCTCGCCTTACAAGAAACACACTCTGCTTTTGAGAAAAGAGCACACTCTTCTACTCTACTGTGTTTCCTCTGGGGTCTGAACAGTGAGCTTGCTCAGAACAAAAGAACTGTGCTTCCTACACACACGGGCCATATCTAGTTCAACTCTGCTTAGAAAACTGACAAGAACAGTAGCTGCTCTTCATTCGAATACACTGTACTTGCTGGGAACAGACTCCAGTGCTATTTGCACTTGTATGGCAATGGGAGCCCAATAGTGACTCTTCTTACCAGAAAAAAAACTCTTGCTCGTAGGACCAGAAACTGCATGTGATTCAACTCCATTTAAGACTGGAAAACAAACGCTAGCTCACCTTACAAGAAACACGCTCTGATTTTGGAAAAAGAGCACTCTTCTACTCTACTTTGTTTCCTATGGGATCCGAACAGTGAGCTTGCTCAGAACAAAAGAACTGTGCTTCCTACACACACGGGCCATATCTAGTTCAACTCTCCTTAGGAAACTGACAAGAACAGTAGCTCCTCTTCAGTCCAATACACTGTACTTGCGGGGAACAGACACGAGTGCTATTTGCACTGTGTTTGACAATTGGAGCACAATAGTGACTTGTCTTACCAGAAAACAACTGTTGCTCGTAGGACAAAAAACTGCATGTGACTAAACTCCATTTAGGACTGGGAAACAAACACTAGCTCGACTTCCAAGAAGCACACTCTGCTTTTGAGAAAAGAGCACTCTTCTACTCTACTGTGTTTCCTATGTGTTCCGAACAGTGAGCTTGCTCAGAACACAAAAACTGTGCTTCCTACACACACGGGCCATATCTAGTTCAATTCTGCTTAGGAAACTGACAAGAACAGTAAAACCTCTTCAGTCCAATACACTGTACATGCTGGGAACAGACGCCAGTGCTATTTGCCCTGGGTATGACAATGGGAGCGCAATAGTGACTCTTCTTACCAGAAAACAACTCTTGTTTGTAGGACAAGAAACTGCATGTGATTCAACTCGATTTAGGACTGGGAAAGAAACGCTAGCTCGCCTCACAAGAAACACACTCTGCTTTTGAGAAAAGAGCACTCTTCTACTCTACTGTGTTTCCTATAAGGCCAGAACAGTGAACTTGCTCAGAACAAAAGAACTGTGCTTCCTACACACAGGAGACATATCTAGTTCAACTCTGCATAGGAATCTGACAAGAACAGGAGCTCCTATTCAGTCCAATACTCTGTACATGCAGGGAACAGACGCCAGTGCTATTTGCACTGTGTATGGCAATGGGAGCGCAATAGTGACTCTTCTTACCAGAAAAAAACTCTTGCTCGTAGGACCAGAAACTGCACGGGATTCAATTCCATTTCTGACTGGGAAACAAACACTAGCTCGCCTTTCAAGAAACGCACTCTGCTTTTGAGAAAAGAGCACTCTTCTACTCTACAGTGTTTCCAATGGGGTCCGAACAGTGAGCTTGCTCAGAACAAATGAACTCTGCTTCCTACACACACGGGCCATATCTCGTTATACTCTGCTTAGGAAACTGACAAGAACAGTAGCTGCTCTTCAGTCCAATACACCGTACTTGCTGGGAACAGACGCCAGTGCTATTTGCACTGTGTATGACAATGGGAGCGCAATAGTGACTCTTATTACCAGAAAAAAAAACTCTTGCTCGTAGGACCAGAAACGGCATGGGATTCAACTCCATTTTTGACTGGGAAGCAAATACTAGCTCGCCTTTCAAGAAACACAATTTAATTTTGAGAAAAGAGCACTCATCTACTCTACTGTGTTTCCTATGGTGTCCGCACAGTGTGCTTTCTCAGAACAATAGAACTGTGCTTCCTACACACACGAGCCATATCTAGATCAACTCCTTTTAGGAAAATGACAAGAAGAGTAGCTCCTCTTCAGTCCAATACACTGTACTTGCTGGGAACAGACGCGAGTGCTATTTGCACTATGTATGGCAATGGGAGCACAATAGTGACTTTCCTTACCAGAAAACAACTCTTGCTCATAGGACCAGAAATTGGATGTGATTCAACTCCATTTAAGACTGGGAAACAAACGCTAGCTCGCCTTACAAGAAACACACTCTGCTTTTGAGAAAAGAGCACTCTTCTAGTCTACTGTGTTTCCTATGGGGTCCGAACAGTGAGCTTGATGAGAACAAAAGAACTGTGCTTCCTACACACACGGGCCATATCTAGTTCAACTCTGCTCAGGAATCTGACAAGAACAGTAGATCCTCCTCAGTCCAATACGCTGTACATCCTGGGTACAGACGCCAGTGCTATTTGCACTGTGTATGGCAATGGGAGCGCAATAGTGACTCTTCTTACCAGAAAACAACTCTTGCTCGTAGGAACAGAAACTGCATGTGATTCAACTCCATTTAGGACTGGGAAACAAATGCTAGCTCGCCTTACAAGAAACACACTCTGCTTTTGAGAAAAGAGCACTCTTCTACTCTACTGTGTTTCCTATAGGGCCAGAACAGTGAGCTTGCTGAGTACAAAAGAACTGTGCTTCCTACACACATGGGCCATATCTAGTTCAACTCTGCTTAGGAAACTGACAAGAACAGTAGCTCCTCTTCAGTCTGATACACTACTTGCTGGGAACAGACGCGAGAGCTATTTGCACTGTGTATGGCAAGGGGAGCTCAATAGTGACTCTCCTTACCAGTAAACAACTCTTGCTCGTAGGACCAGAAACTGCATGTGATTCAACTCCATTTAGGACTGGGAAACAAACTCTAGCTCGCCTTACATGAAACACACTCTGCTTTTGAGAAAAGAGCACACTTCTACTCTACTGTGTTTCCTATGGGGTCCGAACAGTGAGCTTGCTCAGAACAAAAGAACTGTGCTTCCTACACACACGGGCCATATCTAGTTCAACTGTGCTTAGGAAACTGACAAGAACAGTAGCTCCTCTTCCGTCCAATACACTGTACTTGCGGGGAACAGACGCGAGTGCTATTTGCATTGTGTATGGCAATTGGAGAACAATAGTGACTTGTCTTACCAGAAAACAACTTTTGCTCATAGGACAAAAAATTGCATGTGACTCAACTCCATTTAGGACTGGGAAACAAACGCTAGCTCGCCTTACAAGAAACAAACTCTGCTTTTGATGAAAGAGCACTCTTCTACTCTACTGTGTTTCCTATGTGTTCCGAACAGTGAGCTTGCTCAGAACAAAAAAACTGTGCTTCCTCCACACACGGCCATATCTAGTTCAAGTCTGCTTAGGAACCTGACAAGAACAGTAGATCCTCTTCAGTCCGATACACTGTACTTGCTGGGAACAGACGCCAGTGCTATTTGTCCTGTGTATGGCAATTGGAGCACAATAGTGACTTGTCTTACCAGAAAACATCTCTTGCTCGTAGGACAAAAAACTGCATGTGACTCCACTCCATTTAGGACTGGAAAACAAAGGCTAGCTCGACTTCCAAGAAACACACTTTGCTTTTGAGAAAAGAGCACTCTTCTACTCTACTGTGTTTCCTATAGGGCCAGAACAGTGAGCTTGCTCAGAACAAAAAAACTGTGCTTCCTACTCACACGGCCATATCTAGTTCAAGTCTGCTTAGGAACCTGACAAGAACAGTAGATCCTCTTCAGTTCAATACACTGTACTTGCTGGGAACAGACGCCAGTGCTATTTGTCCTGTGTATGGCAATGGCAGCGCAATAGTGACTCTTCTTACCAGAAAACAACTCTTGCTCTTAGGACCAGAAACTGCATGTGATTCAACTCCATTTAGGACTGGGAAACAAACTCTAGCTCGCTTTACAAGAAACACACTCTGCTTTTGAGAAAGAGTACTCTTCTTCTCTACTGTGTTTCCTATAAGGCAAGAACAGTGAGCTTGCTCAGAAAAAAAGAACTGTGCTTCCTACACACGGGCCATATCTCGTTCAACTCTGCTTAGGAAACTGACAAGAACAGTAGCTCCTCTTCAGTCCGATACACTGTACTTGCTGGGAACAGATGCGAGTGCTATTTGCACTGTGTATGGCAATGGGAGCGCAATAGTGACTTTCCTTACCAGAAAACAACTCTTGATCGTAGGACCAGAAACTGCATGTGATTCCACTCCATTTAGGACTGGGAAACAAATGCTAGCTCGCCTTACATGAAACACACTCTGCTTTTGAGAAAAGAGCACTCTTCTAATCTACTGTGCTTCCTATGGGGTCCGAACAGTGAGCTTACTCAGAACAAAAGAACTGTGCTTCCTACACACACGGGCCATATCTAGTTCAACTCTGCTTAGCAAACTGACAAGAACAGTAGATCTTCTTCAGTCCAATACACTGTACTGGCGGGGAACAGACTCGAATGCTATTTGCACTGTGTATGGCAATTGGAGCACAATAGTGACTCGTCTTACCAGAAAACAATTCTTGCTCGTAGGACAAAAAACTGCATGTGACTCAACTCCATTTAGGACTGGGAAACAAACGCTAGCTCGCCTTACAAGAAACACACTCTGCTTTTGAGAAAAGAGCACTCTTCTACTCTACTGTGTTTCCTATAGGGCCAGAAGAGTGAGCTTGCTCAGAACAAAAGAACTGTGCTTCCTACACATGGGCCATATCTAGTTCAACTCTGCTTAGGAAATTGACAAGAACAGTAGCTCCTCTTCAGTCCGATACACTGTACTTGCTGGGAACAGACGCGAGTGCTATTTGCACTGTGTATGGCAATGGGAGCACAATAGTGACTTTCCTTAACAGAAACCAAGTCTTGTTCGTAGGACAAAAAATTGCATGTGACTCAACTCCATTTAGGACTGGGAAACAAACGCTAGCTCAACTTCCAAGAAACACACTTTGCTTTTGAGAAAAGAGCACTCTTCTACTCTACTGTGTTTCCTAAATGTTCCGAACAGTGAGCTTGCTCAGAAAAAAAAAAACTGTGCTTCCTACTCACACGGCCATATCTAGTTCAAGTCTGCTTAGGAACCTGACAAGAACAGTAGCTCCTATTCAGTCCAATACACTGTACTTGCTGGGAACAGACGCGAGTGCTATTTGCACTGTGTATGTCAATGGGAGCACAATAGTGACTTTCCTTACCAGAAAACAACTCTTGCTCGTAAGAACAGAAACTGCATGAGATTCAACTCCATTTAGGACTGGGAAAAAATGCTAGCTCGCATATATGAAACACACTCTGCTTTTGAGAAAAGAGTACTCTTCTACTCTTCTGTGTTTCCTATGGGGTCTGAACAGTTTGTTTGCACAGAAAAAAATAACTGTGCTTCCTAGACACACGGGCAATATCTAGTTCAACTCTGCTTAGGAAACTGAGAAGAACAGTAGCTCCTTTGCAGTCCAATACACTGTACTTGCTGGGAACAGACAGGAGGGCTATTTGCACTGTGTATGGCAATGGGAGCGCAATAGTTACTTTCCTTACCAGAAAACAACTCTTGATCGTAGGACCAGAAACTGCATGTGATTCAACTCCACTTAGGAGTGGGAAACAAATGCTAGGTCGCCTTACATGAAACACACTCTGCATTTGAGAAAAGAGAACTCTTCTACTCTACTGTGTTTCCTATGTGTTCCGAACAGTGAGCTTGCTCAGAACAAAAAAACTGTACTTCCTACTCACACGGCCATATCTAGTTCAAGTCTGCTTAGGAACCTGACAAGAACAGTATATCCTCTTCAGTCCAATACACTGTACTTGCTGGGAACAGACGCCAGTGCTATTTGTCCTGTGTATAGCAATGGCAGCGCAATAGTGACTCTTCTTACCAGAAAACAACTCTTGCTCGTATGACCAGAAACTGCATGTGATTCAACTCCATTTAGGACTGGGAAACAAACTCTAGCTCGCTTTACAAGAAACACACTCTGCTTTTGAGAAAAGAGCACTCTTCTACTCTACTGTGTTTCCTATGGGGTCCAAACAGTGAGCTTGCTCAGAACAAAAGAACTGTGCTTCCTACACACACGGGCCATATCTAGTTCAACTCTGCTTAGGAAACTGAGAAGAACAGTAGCTCCTTTTCAATCCAATACACTGTACTTGCTGGGAACAGACGGGAAGGCTATTTGCACTGTTTATGGCAATGGGAGCGCAGTAGTGACTTTCCTTACCAGAAAACAACTCTTGCTTGTAGGACCAGAAACTGCATGTGATTCCACTCCATTTAGGACTGGGAATCAAACGGTAGCTCGCCTTACAGGAAACACACTCTGCTTTAGAGAAAAGAGCACTCTTCTACTCTACTGTGTTTCCTCTGGGGTCTGAACAGTGAGCTTGCTCAGAACAAAAGAACTGTGCTTCCTACACACACGGGCCGTATCTAGTTCAACTCTGCTTAGAAAACTGACAAGAACAGTAGCTGCTCTTCATTCGAATACACTGTACTTGCTGGGAACAGACGCCAGTGCTATTTGCACTTGTATGGCAATGGGAGCCCAATAGTGACTCTTCTTACCAGAAAAAAAACTCTTGCTCGTAGGACCAGAAACTGCATGTGATTCAACTCCATTTAAGACTGGGAAACAAACACTAGCTCGCCTTACAAGAAACACACTCTGCTTTTGGAAAAAGAGCACTCTTCTACTCTACTTTGTTTCCTATGGGGTCCGAACAGTGAGCTTGCTCAGAACAAAAGAACTGTGCTTCCTACACACACGGGCCATATCTAGTTCAACTCTCCTTAGGAAACTGACAAGAACAGTAGCTCCTCTTCAGTCCAATACACTGTACTTGCGGGGAACAGACACGAGTGCTATTTGCCCTGTGTTTGGCAATTGGAGCACAATAGTGACTTGTCTTACCAGAAAACAACTGTTGCTCGTAGGACAAAAAACTGCATGTGACTAAACTCCATTTAGGACTGGGAAACAAACACTAGCTCGACTTCCAAGAAGCACACTCTGCTTTTGAGAAAAGAGCACTCTTCTACTCTACTGTGTTTCCTATGTGTTCCGAACAGTGAGCTTGCTCAGAACACAAAAACTGTGCTTCCTACACACACGGGCCATATCTAGTTCAATTCTACTTAGGAAACTGACAAGAACAGTAGAACCTCTTCAGTCCAATACACTGTACATGCTGGGAACAGACGCCAGTGCTATTTGCCCTGGGTATGACAATGGGAGCGCAATAGTGACTCTTCTTACCAGAAAACAACTCTTGTTCGTAGGACAAGAAACTGCATGTGATTCAACTCCATTTAGGACTGGGAAACAAACGCTAGCTCGCCTTACAAGAAACACACTCTGCTTTTGAGAAAAGAGCACTCTTCTACTCTACTGTGTTTCCTATAAGGCCAGAACAGTGAACTTGCTCAGAACAAAAGAACTGTGCTTCCTACACACAGGGGACATATCTAGTTCAACTCTGCTTAGGAATCTGACAAGAACAGGAGCTCCTATTCAGTCCAATACTCTGTACATGCAGGGAACAGACGCCAGTGCTATTTGCACTGTGTATGGCAATGGGAGCACAATAGTGACTCTTCTTACCAGAAAAAAACTCTTGCTCGTAGGACCAGAAACTGCATGGGATTCAATTCCATTTCTGACTGGGAAACAAACACTACCTCGCCTGTCAAGAAACGCACTCTGCTTTTGAGAAAAGAGCACTCTTCTACTCTACAGTGTTTCCTATGGGGTCCGAACAGTGAGCTTGCTAAGAACAAATGAACTGTGCTTCCTACACACACGGGCCATATCTAGTTATACTCTGCTTAGGAAACTGACAAGAACAGTAGCTGCTCTTCCGTCCAATACACCGTACTTGCTGGGAACAGACGCCAGTGCTATTTGCACTGTGTATGACAATGGGAGCGCAATAGTGACTCTTCTTACCAGAAAAAAACTCTTGCTCGTAGGACCAGAAACGGCATGGGATTCAACTCCATTTTTGACTGGGAAGCAAATACTAGCTCGCCTTTCAAGAAACACAATTTAATTTTGAGAAAAGAGCACTCATCTACTCTACTGTGTTTCCTATGGTGTCCGCACAGTGTGCTTTCTCAGAACAATAGAACTGTGCTTCCTACACACACGAGCCATATCTAGATCAACTCCTTTTAGGAAAATGACAAGAAGAGTAGCTGCTCTTCAGTCCAATACACTGTACTTGCTGGGAACAGACGCGAGTGCTATTTGCACTATGTATGGCAATGGGAGCGCAATAGTGACTTTCCTTACCAGAAAACAACTCTTGCTCATAGGACCAGAAATTGGATGTGATTCAACTCCATTTAGGACTGGGAAACAAACGCTAGCTCGCCTTACAAGAAACACACTCTGCTTTTGAGAAAAGAGCACTCTTCTACTCTACTGTGTTTCCTAAAGGGCCAGAACAGTGAGCTTGAACAGAACAAGAGAACTGTGCTTCCTACACACACGGCCATATCTAGTTCAATTTTGCTTAGAAAACTGAAAAGAACAGTAGATCCTCCTCAGTCCCATACACTGTACATGCTGGGAACAGATGCCAGTGCTATTTGCCCTGTGTATGACAATGGGAGCGCAATAGTGATTCTTCTTACCAGAAAACAACTCTTGCTCGTAGGACCACAAACTGCATGAGATTCAACTCCATTTAGTACTGGGTAACAAACGCTATCTCTCCTTACAAGAAACACACTCTGCTTTTGAGAAAAGAGCACGCTTCTACTCTACTGTGTTTCCTATGGGGTCCGAACAGTGAGCTTGCTCAGAACAAAAGAACTGTGCTTCCTACACACTCGGGCCATATCTAGTTCAACTCTGCTTAGGAAACTGACAAGAACAGTAGCTGCTCTTCAGTCCAATACACTGTACTTGCTTGGAACAGACGCGAGTGCTATTTGCACTGTGTATGGCAATGGGAGCACAATAGTGACTCTTCTTACCAGAAAACAACTCTTGCTCGTAGGACCACAAACTCCATGGGATTCAACTCCATTTCTGACTGGGAAACAAACACTAGCTCGCCTTTCCAGAAACACAATCAAATTTTGAGAAGAGAGCACTCATCTACTCTACTCTGTTTCCTATGATGTCCGCACAGTGAGCTTTCTCAGAACAAAAGAAGTGTGCTTCCTACACACATGGGCCATATCTGGTTCAACTCCTCTTAGGAAAATGACAAGAACAGTAGCTCCTCTTCAGTCCAATACACTGTACTTGCTGGGAACAGACGCCAGTGCTATTTGCCCTGTGTATGACAATGGGAGCGCAATATTGACTCTTCTTACCAGAAAACAACTCTTGCTCGTAGGACCGGAAACTGCATGTGATTCAACTCCATTTAGGACTGGGAAAAAAACGCTAGCTCGCCTTACAAGAAACACACTCTGCTTTTGAAAAAAGAGCACTCTTCTTCTCCACTGTGTTTCCTAAGTGTTCCGCACAGTGAGCTTGCTCAGAACAAAAGAACTGTGCTTCCTACACACACGGGCCGTATCTAGTTCAACTCTGCTTAGAAAACTGACAAGAACAGTAGCTGCTCTTCATTCGAATACACTGTACTTGCTGGGAACAGACGCCAGTGCTATTTGCACTGTGTATGGCAATGGGAGCGCAATAGTGACTTTCCTTACCAGAAAACAACTCTTGCTCGTAGGACCAGAAACTGCATGTGATTCAACTCCATTTAGGACTGGGAAACAAACGCTAGCTCGCCTTACAAGAAACACACTGCTTTAGAGAAAAGAGCAGTCTTCTACTCTACTGTGTTTCCTATGGGGTCCAAACAGTGAGCTTGCTCAGAACAAAAGAACTGTGCTTCCTACACACACGGACCATATGTAGTTCAACTCTGCTTAGGAAACTGACAAGAACAGTAGCTCCTCTTCAGTCCAGTACACTGTACTTGCTGGGAACTGACGCGAGTGCTATTTACACTGTGTATGGCAATTAGAGCACAATAGTGACTTTCCTTACCAGAAAACAACTCTTGCTCGTAGGACCACAAACTGCATGTGATTCAACGCCATTTAGGACTGGGAAACAAATGCTAGCTCGCCTTACAAGAAACACACTCTGCTTTAGAAAAAGAGCACTCTTCTACTCTACTGTGTTTCCTACAGGGCCAGAACAGTGAGCTTGCTCAGAACAAAAGAACTGTGCTTCCCAAACACGGACCATATCTAGTTCAACTCTGCTTAGGAAACTGACAAGAACAGTAGATCTACTTCAGTCCAATACACTGTACTTGCTGGGAACAGACTCCAGTGCTATTTGCACTATGTAAGGCAATGGGAGCGCAATAGTGACTTTCCTTACCAGAAAACAACACTTGCTCGTAGGACCAGAAACTGCATGTGATTCCACTCCATTTAGGAATGGGAAACAAAAGCTAGCTCGTCTTAAATGAAACACACTCTACTTTTGAGAAAAAAGCACTCTTCTACTCTACTGTGTTTTCTATGGGGTCCGAACAGTGAGCTTGCTCAGAACAAAAAAAACTGTGCTTCCTACATACACGGCCATATCTAGTTCAACTCTGCTTAGGAACCTGACAAGAACAGTAGATCCTCTTCAGTCCAATACACTGTACTTGCTGGGAACAGACGCGAGTGCTATTTGCACAGTGTATGGCAATGGGAACGCAATGTGACTTTCCTTACCAGAAAACAACTCTTGTTCTTAGGACCTGAAACTGCATGTGATTCAACTCCATTTAGGACTAGGAAACAAACGCTAGCTTGCCTTACAAGAAACACACTCTGCTTTTGAGAAAAGAGCACTCTTCTACTCTACTGTGTTTCCTATAGGGCCAGAACAGTGAGCTTGCTCAGAACATAAGAACTGTGCTTCCTACACACATGGGCCATATCTAGTTCAACTCTGCTTAGGAAACTGACAAGAACAGTAGCTCCTCTTCAGTCCCGTACACTGTACTTGCTGGGAACAGACAGGAGTGCTATTTGCACTGTGTTTGGCAATGGGAGCGCAATAGTGACTTTCCTTACCAGAAAACAACTCTTGCTCGTAGGACCAGAAACTGCATGTGATTCAACTCCATTTAGGACTGGGAAACAAACACTAGTTCGCCTTACAAGAAACACACTCTGCATTAGAGAAAAGAGCACTCTTCTACTCTACTGTGTTTCCTATAGGGCCAGAACAGTGAGCTTGCTCAGAACAAAAGAACTGTGCTTCCTACACATGGGCCATATCTAGTTCAACTCTGCATAAGAAACTGACTAGAACAGTAGCTCCTCTTCAGTCCGATACACTGTACTTTCTGGGAACCGACGCGAGTGCTACTTGCACTGTGTGTGGCAATGGGAGCACAATAGTGACTTTCCTTACCAGAAAACAACTCTTGCTCGTAGGACCAGAAACTGCATGTGATTCAACTCCATTTAGGACTGGGAAACAAATGATAGCTCGCCTTACATGAAACACACTCTGCTTTTGAGAAAAGAGCACTCTTCTGCTCTACTGTGTTTTATGTGGCCTGAACAGTGAGCTTGCTCAGAACAAAAGAACTGTGCTTCCTACACACACGGGCCATATCTAGTTCAACTCTGCTTAGGAACCTGACAAGAACAGTAGCTCCTCTTCAGTCCAATACACTGTACTTGCTGGGAACAGACACATGTGCTATTTGCACTGTGTATGGCAATGGGAGCACAATAATGTCTTTCCTTACCAGAAAATATTTCTTGCTCGTAGGACCAGAAACTGTCTGTGATTCAACTCCATTTAGGACTGGGAAACAAATGCGAGCTCGCCTTACAAGAAACACGCTCTGCTTTAGAGAAAAGAGCACTCTTCTACTCTACTGTGTTTCCTGTAGGACCAGAACAGTGAGCTTGCTCAGAACATAATAACTGTGCTTCCTAAACACACGGGCCATATCTATTTCAACTCTGCTTAGGAAACTGACAAAAACAGCAGCTCCTCTTCAGTCCGATACACTGTACTTGCTGAGAACAGATGCGAGTGCTATGTGCACTGTGTATGGCAATTGGAGCACAATAGTGACTCGTCTTACCAGAAAACAACTATTGCTCGTAGGACCAAAAACTGCATGTGACTCAACTCCATTTAGGACTGGGAAACAAACTCTAGCTCACCTTACAAGAAACACACTCTGCTTTTGAGAAAAGAGCACTCTTCTACTCTACTGTGTTTCCTATAGGGCCAGAACAGTTAGCTTGCTCAGAACAAATGAACTGTGCTTCCCAGACACACGGGCCATATCAAGTTCAACTCTGCTTAGGAAACTGAGAAGAACAGTAGCTCCTCTTCATTCCAATACACTGTACTTGCTGGGAACAGACGCTTGTGCTATTTGCACTGTGTATGGCAATGGGAGCACAATAGTGACTTTCCTTACCAGAAAACAACTCTTGGTCGTAGGACCAGGAACTGTAAGTGATTCAACTCCATTTAGGACTGGGAAACAAAGCTAGCTCACCTTACAAGAAACACACTGCTTTAGATTAAAGAGCACTCTTCTACTCTACTCTGTTTCCTATGGGGTCCAAACAGTGAGCTTGCTCAGAACAAAAGAACTGTGGTTCCTACACACACGGACCATATGTAGTTCAACTCTGCTTAGGAAACTGACAAGAACAGTAGCTCCTCTTCAGTCCAATACACTGTACTTGCGGGGAACAGACACGAGTGCTATTTGCACTGTGTTTGGCAATAGGAGCACAATAGTGACTAGTCTTACCAGAAAACAACTGTTGCTCGTAGGACAAAAAACTGCATGTGACTCAACTCCATTTAGGACTGGGAAACAAACACTAGCTCGACTTCCAAGAAGCACAATCTGCTTTTGAGAAAAGAGCACTCTTCTACTCTACTGTGTTTCCTATGTGTTCCGAACAGTGAGCTTGCTCAGAACACAAAAACTGTGCTTCCTACACACACGGGCCATATCTAGTTCAATTCTACTTAGGAAACTGACAAGAACAGTAGAACCTCTTCAGTCCAATACACTGTACATGCTGGGAACAGACGCCAGTGCTATTTGCCCTGGGTATGACAATGGGAGCGCAATAGTGACTCTTCTTACCAGAAAACAACTCTTGTTCGTAGGACAAGAAACTGCATGTTATTCAACTCGATTTAGGACTGGGAAAGAAACGCTAGCTCGCCTTACAAGAAACACACTCTGCTTTTGAGAAAAGAGCACTCTTCTACTCTACTGTGTTTCCTATAGGGCCAGAACAGTGAACTTGCTCAGAACAAAAGAACTGTGCTTCCTACACACAGGGGACATATCGAGTTCAACTCTGCTTAGGAATCTGAAAAGAACAGGAGCTCCTATTCAGTCCAATACTCTGTACATGCAGGGAACAGACGCCAGTGCTATTTGCACTGTGTATGGCATTGGGAGCACAATAGTGACTCTTCTTACCATAAAAAAACTCTTGCTCGTAGGACCAGAAACTGCACGGGATTCAATTCCATTTCTGACTGGGAAACAAACACTAGCTCGCCTTTCAAGAAACGCACTCTGCTTTTGAGAAAAGAGCACTATCCTACTCTACAGTGTTTCCTATGGGGTCCGAACAGTGAGCTTGCTAAGAACAAATGAACTGTGCTTCCTACACACACGGGCCATATCTAGTTATACTCTGCTTAGGAAACTGACAAGAACAGTAGCTGCTATTCAGTCCAATACACCGTACTAGCTGGGAACAGACACCAGTGCTATTTGCACTGTGTATGACAATGGGAGCGCAATAGTGACTCTTCTTACCAGAAAAAAACTCTTCCGCGTAGGACCAGAAACGGCATGGGATTCAACTCCATTTTGACTGGGAAGCAAATAATAGCTAGCCTTTCAAGGAACACAATTTAATTTTGAGAAAAGAGCACTCATCTACTCTACTGTGTTTCCTATGGTGTCCGCACAGTGTGCTTTCTCAGAACAAAAGAACTGTGCTTCCTACACACACGAGCCATATCTAGATCAACTCCTTTTAGGAAAATGACAAGAAGAGTAGCTCCTCTTCAGTCCAATACACTGTACTTGCTGGGAACAGACGCGAGTGGTATTTGCACTATGTATGGCAATGGGAGCGCAATAGTGACATTCCTTACCAGAAAACAACTCTTGCTCATAGGACCAGAAATTGGATGTGATTCAACTCCATTTAGGACTGGGAAACAAACGCTAGCTCGCCTTACAAGAAACACACTCTGCTTTTGAGAAAAGAGCACTCTTCTACTCTACTGTGTTTCCTATAGGGCCAGAACAGTGAGCTTGCTCAGAACAAGAGAACTGTGCTTCCTACACACACAGCCATATCTAGTTCAATTTTGCTTAGAAAACTGAAAAGAACAGTAGATCCTCTTCAGTCCCATACACTGTACATGCTGGGAACAGATGCCAGTGCTATTTGCCCTGTGTATGACAATGGGAGCGCAATAGTGATTCTTCTTACCAGAAAACAACTCTTGCTCGTAGGACCACAAACTGCATGGGATTCAACTCCATTTAGTACTGGGTAACAAACGCTCTCTCTCCTTACAAGAAACACACTCTGCTTTTGAGAAAAGAGCACGCTTCTACTCTACTGTGTTTCCTATGGGGTCCGAACAGTGAGCTTGCTCAGAACAAAAGAACTGTGCTTCCTACACACTCGGGCCATATCTAGTTCAACTCTGCTTAGGAAACTGACAAGAACAGTAGCTGCTCTTCAGTCCAATACACTGTACTTGCTTGGAACAGACGCGAGTGCTATTTGCACTGTGTATGGCAATGGGAGCACAATAGTGACTCTTCTTACCAGAAAACAACTCTTGCTCGTAGGACCACAAACTGCATGGGATTCAACTCCATTTCTGACTGGGAAACAAACACTAGCTCGCCTTTCCAGAAACACAATCAAATTTTGAGAAGAGAGCACTCATCTACTCTACTCTGTTTCCTATGATGTCCCCACAGTGAGCTTTCTCAGAACAAAAGAAGTGTGCTTCCTACACACATGGGCCATATCTGGTTCAACTCCTCTTAGGAAAATGACAAGAACAGTAGCTCCTCTTCAGTCCAATACACTGTACTTGCTGGGAACAGACGCGAGTGCTATTTGCACTATGTATGGCAATGGGAGTACAACAGTGACTTTCCTTACCAGAAAACAACTCTTGCTCATATGACCAGAAACTGCATGTGATTCAATTCCATTTAGGACTGGGAAACAAACGCTAGCTCGCCTTACAAGAAACACACTCTGCTTTTGAGAAAAGAGCACTCTTCTACTCTTCTGTGTATCCTATAGGGCCAGAACAGTGAGCTTGATCAGAACAAGAGAACTGTGCTTCCTGCACACACGGCCATGTCTAGTTCAATTCTGCTTAGGAAACTGACAAGAACAGTAGCTCCTCTTCAGTCCAATACACTGTACATGCTGGGAACAGACGCCAGTGCTATTTGCCCTGTGTATGACAATGGGAGCACAATAGTGACTCTTCTTACCAGAAAACAACTCTTGCTCATAGGACCACATACTGCATGGAATTCAACTCCATTTAGTACTGTGAAACAATCGCTATCTTGCCTTACAAGAAACACACTCTGCTTTTGAGAAATGAGCACGCTTCTACTCTCTTGTGTTTCCAATGGGGTCTGAAAATTGAGCTTGCTCAGAACAAAAGAACTGTGCTTCCTACACACACGGCCATATCTAGTTCAACTCTGCTTAGGAAACTGACAAGAACAGTAGCTCCTCTTCAGTCCAATACACTGTACTTGCTGGAAACAGACGCGACTGCTATTTGCACTGTGTATGGCAAAGGGAGAGCAATAGTGACTTTCCTTAAGAGAAAACAACTCTTGCTGGTAGGAACAAAAACTGCATGTGATTCAACTCCATTTAGGACTGGAAAAAAACGCTAGCTCGCCTTACAAGAAACACACTCTGCTTTTGAGAAAAGAGCACTCTTCTACTCTACTGTGTTTCCGATAGGGCCAGAACAGAGAGCTTGCTCAGAACAAAAGAACTGTGCTTCCTACATACACGGCCAAAACTAGTTCAATTCTGCTTAGGAACCTGACAAGAACAGTAGGTTCTCTTCAGTCCAATACACCGTACATGCTGGGAACCGACGCCAGTGCTATTTGCCCTGTGTATGACCATGGGAGCGCAATATTGACTCTTCTTACCAGAAAACAACTCTTGCTCATAGGACCAGAAACTGCATGTGATTCAACTCCATTTAGGACTGGGAAAAAAACGCTAGCTCGCCTTACAAGAAACACACACTGCTTTTGAAAAAAGAGCACTCTTCTACTCTACTGTGTTTCCTATGTGTTCCGCACAGTGAGCTTGCTCAGAACAAAAGAACTGTGCTTCCTACACACACGGGCCGTATCTAGTTCAACTCTGCTTAGAAAACTGACAAGAACAGTAGCTGCTCTTCAGTCCAATACACTGTACTTGCCCCGAACAGACGCCAGTGCTATTTGCACTTGCATGGCAATGGGAGCCCAATAGTGACTCTTCTTAGCAGAAAAAAACTGTTGCTCGTAGGACCTGAAACTGCATGTGATTCAACTCCGTTTAAGACTGGGAAACAAACGCTAGCTCGCCTTAAAAGAAACACACTCTGCTTTTGGAAAAAGAGCACTCTTCTACTCTACTTTGTTTCCTATGGGGTCCGAACAGTGAGGTTGCTCAGAACAAAAGAACTGTGCTTCCTACACACACGGCCATATCTAGTTCAATTCTGCTTAGGAAACTGACAAGAACAGTAGCTCCTCTTCATTCCAATACACTGTACTTGCTGGGAAAAGACGCGAGTGCTATTTGCCTTGTGTAGGGCAATGGGAGCACAATAGTGACTTTCCTTACCATAAAACAACTCTTGCTCGTAGGACCAGAAACTCCATGTGATTCAACTCCATTTAGGTCTGGGAAACAAATGCTAGCTCGCCTTACATGAAACACGCTCTGCTTTTGAGAAAAGAGCACTCTTCTACTCTACTCTGTTTCCTATGGGGTCCGAACAGTGAGCTTGCTCAGAACAAAAGAACTGTGCTTCCTACACACAAGGGCCATATCTAGTTCAACTCTCCTTAGGAAACTGACAAGAACAGTAGCTCCTCTTCAGTCCAATACACTGTACTTGCGGGGAAGAGACGCGAGTGCTATTTGCACTGTGTATGGCAATTGGAGCACAATAGTGACTCGTCTTACCAGAAAACAAATCTTGCTCGTAGGACAAAAAACTGCATGTGACTCAACTCCATTTAGGACTGGGAAACAAACGCTAGCTCGCCTTACAAGAAACACACTCTGCTTTTGAGAAAAGAGCACTCTTCTACTCTACTGTGTTTCCTATGGAGTCCGAACACTGAACTTGCTCAGAACAAAAGAACTGTGCTTCCTGCACACACGGCCATATGTAGTTCAATTCTGCTTAGGAACCTGACAAGAACAGTAGATCCTCTTCAGTCCAATACACTGTACTTGCTGGGAACAGACGCCAGTGCTATTTGTCCTGTGTATGGCAATGACAGCGCAAAAGTGACTCTTCTTATCATAAAACAACTCTTGCTCGTAGGACTAGAAACTGCATGTGATTCAACTCCATTTAGGACTGGAAAACAAACGCTAGCTCGCCTTACAAGAAACACACTCTGCTTTAGAGAAAAGAGCACTCTTCTACTCTACTGTGTTTCCTATAGGGCCAGAACAGTGAGCTTGCTCAGAACAAAAGAACTGTGCTTCCTACACACACGGCCATATTTAGTTCAATTCTGCTTAGGAAATGAGAAGAACAGTAGCTCCTCTTCAGTCCAATACACTGTACTTGCTGGGAACAGGTTGGAGGGCTATTTGCACTGTGTATGGCAATGGGAGTGCAATGTGACTTTCCTTACCAGAAAAGAACTCTTGTTCGTAGGACCTGAAACTGCATGTGATTCAACTCCATTTAGGACTAGGAAACAAACGCTAGCTCACCTGACAAGAAACACACTCTGCTTTAGAGAAAAGAGCACTCTTCTACTCTACTGTGTTTCCTATAGGGCCAGAACAGTGAGCTTGCTCAGAACATAAGAACTGTGCTTCCTACACACGGGCCATATCTACTTCAACTCTGCTTAGGAAACTGACAAGAAAAGTAGCTCCTCTTCAGTCCGATACACTGTACTTGCTGGGAACAGACGCGAGTGCTATTTGCACTGTGTATGGCAATGGGAGCGCAATAGTGACTTTCCTTACCAGAAAACAACTCTTGCTCGTGGACCAGAAACTGCATGTGATTCAACTCCATTTAGGACTGGGAAACAAACTCTAGCTTGCTTTACAAGAAAAACACTCTGCTTTTGAGAAAAGAGCACTCTTCTACTCTACTGTGTTTCCTATGGGGTCTGAACAGTGAGCTTGCTCAGAACAAAAGAACTGTGCTTCCTACACACACGGGCCATATCTAGTTCAACTCTGCTTAGGAAACTGACAAGAACAGTAGCTCCTCTTCAGTCCAATACATTTTACTTGCGGGGAACAGACGCGAGTGCTATTTTCACTGTGTATGGCAATTGGAGCACAATAGTGACTAGTCTTACCAGAAAACAACTCTTTCTCATAGGACAAAAAACTGCATGTGACTCAACGCCATTTAGGACTGGGAAACAAACGCTAGCTCGCCTTAAAGAAACACACTCTGCTTTAGAGAAAAGAGCACTCTTCTACTCTACTATGTTTCCTATAGGGCCAGAACAGTGAGCTTGCTCATAACATAAGAACTCGCTTCCTACACACACGGGCCATATCTAGTTCAACTCTGCTTAGGAACCTGACAAGAACAGTAGCTCCTATTCAGTCCAATACACTGTACTTGCTGGGAACAGACACATGTGCTATTTGCACTGTGTATGGCAATGGGAGCACAATAATGACTTTCCTTACCAGAAAATATTTCTTGCTCGTAGGACCAGAAACTGTCTGTGATTCAATTCCATTTAGGACTGGGAAACAAACGCGAGCTTGCCTTACAAGAAACACACTCTGCTTTAGAGAAAAGAGCACTCTTCTACTCTACTGTGTTTCCTGTAGGACCAGAACAGTGAGCTTGCTCAGAACATAATAACTGTGCTTCCTAAACACACGGGCCATATCTATTTCAACTCTGCTTAGGAAACTGACAAGAAGAGCAGCTCCTCTTCAGTCCGATACACCGTACTTGCTGAGAACAGATGCGAGTGCTATGTGCACTGTGTATGGCAATTGGAGCACAATAGTGACTCGTCTTACCAGAAAACAACTATTGCTCGTAGGACCAAAAACTGCATGTGACTCAACTCCATTTAGGACTGGGAAACAAACTCTAGCTCACCTTACAAGAAACACACTCTGCTTTTGAGAAAAGAGCACTCTTCTACTCTACTGTGTTTCCTATAGGGCCAGAACAGTTAGCTTGCTCAGAACAAATGAACTGTGCTTCCTAGACACACGGGCCATATCTAGTTCAACTCTGCTTAGGAAACTGAGAAGAACAGTAGCTCCTCTTCAGTCCAATACACTGTACTTGCTGGGAACAGACGCTTGTGCTATTTGCACTGTGTATGGCAATGGGAGCACAATAGTGACTTTCCTTACCAGAAAACAACTCTTGTTCGTAGGACCAGAAACTGTAAGTGATTCAACTCCATTTAGGACTGGGAAACAAACGCTAGCTCACCTTACAAGAAACACACTGCTTTAGAGAAAAGAGCACTCTTCTACTCTACTGTGTTTCCTATGGGGTCCAAACCGTGAGCTTGCTCAGAACAAAAGAACTGTGGTTCCTACACACACGGACCATATGTAGTTCAACTCTGCTTAGGAAACTGAGAAGAACAGTAGCTCCTCTTCAGTCCAATACACTGTACTTGCTGGGAACAGGTGGGAGGGCTATTTGCACTGTTTTTGGCAATGGGAGTGCAATGTGACTTTCCTTACCAGAAAAGAACTCTTGTTCGTAGGACCTGAAACTGCATGTGATTCAACTCCATTTAGGACTAGGAAACAAACGCTAGCTCGCCTTACAAGAAACACACTCTGCTTTAGAGAAAAGAGCACTCTTCTACTCTACTGTGTTTCCTATAGGGCCAGAACAGTGAGCTTGCTCAGAACATAAGAACTGTGCTTCCTACACACGGGCCATATCAACTTCAACTCTGCTTAGGAAACTGACAAGAAAAGTAGCTCCTCTTCAGTCCGATACACAGTACTTGCTGGGAACAGACGCGAGTGCTATTTGCACTGTGTATGGCAATGGGAGCGCAATAGTGACTTTCCTTACCAGAAAACAACTCTTGCTCATAGGACCAGAAACTGCATGTGATTCAACTCCATTTAGGACTGGGAAACAAACGCTAGCTCGCCTTACAAGAAACACACTGCTTTTGGTAAAAGAGCACTCTTCTACTCTACTGTGTTTCCTATAGGGCCAGAACAGTGAACTTGCTCATAACAAAAGAACTGTGCTTCCTACACACATGGACCATATCTAGTTCAACTCTGCTTAGTAAACTGACAAGAACAGTAGCTCCTATTCAGTCCAATACACTGTACTTGCTGGGAAAAGACGCGAGTGCTATTTGCCTTGTGTAGGGCAATGGGAGCACAATAGTGACTTTCCTTACCATAAAACAACTCTTGCTCGTAGGACCAGAAACTCCATGTGATTCAACTCCATTTAGGTCTGGGAAACAAATGCTAGCTCGCCTTACATGAAACACACTCTGCTTTTGAGAAAAGAGCATTCTTCTACTCTACTGTGTTTCCTATGGGGTCCAAACAGTGAGCTTGCTCAGAACAAAAGAACTGTGCTTCCTACACACAAGGGCCATATCTAGTTCAACTCTGCTTAGGAAACTGACAAGAACAGTAGCTCCTCTTCAGTCCAATACACTGTACTTGCGGGGAAGAGACGCAAGTGCTATTTGCACTGTGTATGGCAATTGGAGCACAATAGTGACTCTTCTTACCTGAAAACAAATCTTGCTCGTAGGACAAAAAACTGCATGTGACTCAACTCCATTTAGGACTGGGAAACAAACGCTAGCTCGCCTTACAAGAAACACACTCTGCTTTTGAGAAAAGAGCACTCTTCTACTCTACTGTGTTTCCATGGAGTCCGAACACTGAACTTGCTCAGAACAAAAGAACTGTGCTTCCTACACACATGGCCATATCTAGTTCAATTCTGCTTAGGAACCTGCAAGAACAGTAGATCCTCTTCAGTCCAATACACTGTACTTGCTGGGAACAGACGCCAGTGCTATTTGTCCTGTGTATGGCAATGGCAGCGCAAAAGTGACTCTTCTTACCATAAAAAAACTCTTGCTCGTAGGACTAGAAACTGCATGTGACTCAACTCCATTTAGGACTGGGAAACAAACGCTAGCTCACCTTACAAGAAACACACTCTGCTTTTGAGAAAAGAGCACTCTTCTACTCTACTGTGTTTTCTATAGGGCCAGAACAGTGAGCTTGCTCAGAACAAAAGAACTGTGCTTCCTACACACACGGCCATATTTAGTTCAATTCTGCTTAGGAAACTGAGAAGAACAGTAGCTCCTCTTCAGTCCAATACACTGTACTTGCTGGGAACAGATGGGAGGGCTATTTGCACTGTGTATGCAATGGGAGCGCAGTAGTGACTTTCCTTACCAGAAAACAACTCTTGCTCGTAGGACCAGAAACTGCATGTGATTCAACTCAATTTAGGACTTGGAAACAAATGCTAGCTCGCCTTACAATAAACAAACTCTGCTTTTGAGAAAAGAGCACTCTTCTACTCTACTGTGTTTCCTAAAGGGTCCGAACAGTGAGCTTGCTCAGAAAAAAAAAAACTGTGCTTCCTACACACACGGACCATATCTAGTTCAACTCTCCTTAGGAAACTGACAAGAACAGAAGCTCCTCTTCAGTCCAATACACTTTACTTGCGGGGAACAGACGCGAGTGCTATTTGCACTGTGTATGGCATTTGGAGCACAATAGTGACTCTTCTTACCAGAAAACAACTCTTGCTCGTAGGACAAAAAACTGCATGTGACTCAACTCCATTTAAGACTGGGAAACAAACGCTAGCTTGCCTTAAAGAAACACACTCTGCTTTAGAGAAAAGAGCACTCTTCTACTCTACTGTGTTTCCTATAGGGCCAGAACAGTGAGCTTGCTCAGAACATAAGAACTGTGCTTCCTACACACACGGGCCATATCGAGTTCAACTCTGCTTAGGAACCTGACAAGAACAGTAGCTCCTCTTCATTCCAATACACTGTATTGCTGGGAACAGACGCATGTGCTATTTGCACTGTGTATGGCAATGGGAGCGCAATAGTGACTTTTCTTACCAGAAAACAACTCTTGCTCATAGGACCAGAAACTGCATGTGATTCCACTCCATTTAGGACTGGAAACAAACGAAAGCTCGCCTTACAAGAAACACACTCTGCTTTTGAGAAAAGAGCACTCTTCTCTACTGTGCTACCTATGGGGTCCGAACAGTGAGCTTGCTCAGAACAAAAGAACTGTGCTTCATACACACGACCATATCTAGTTCAATTCTGTTTAGGAACCTGACAAGAACAGTAGATACTCTTCAGTCCAATATACTGTACTTGCTGGGAACAGACGCCAGTGCTATTTGTCCTGTGTATGGCAATGGCAGCGCAATAGTGACTCTTCTTACTATAAAACAACTCTTGCTCATAGGACCAGAAACTGCAAGTGTTTCAACTCCATTTAGGACTGGGAAACAAAAGCTAGCTCACCTTACAAGAAACACACTCTGCTTTAGAGAAAAGAGCACTCTTCTACTTTACTGTGTTTCCTATAGGGCTAGAACAGTGAGCTTGCTCAGAACAAAAGAACTTTGCTTCCTACACACGGGCCATATCTAGTTCAACTCTGCTTAGGAAACTGACAAGAACAGTAGCTCCTCTTCAGTCCGATACACTGTACTTGCTGGGAACAGATGCGAGTGCTATTTGCACTGTGTATGGCAATGGGAGCGCAATAGTGACATTCCTTACCAGAAAACAACTCTTGCTCGTTGAACCAGATACTTCATGTGATTCAACTCCATTTAGGACAGGGAAACAAATGCTAGCTCGCCTTACAAGAAACACACTCTGCTTTTGAGAAAAGAGCACTCTTCTACTCTACTGTGTTTCCTATGTGTTCCGAACAGTGAGCTTGCTGAGAACAAAAAAACTGTGCTTCCTACACACACGGCCTTATCTAGTTCAAGTCTGCTTAGGAACCTGACAAGAACAGTAGATCCTCTTCAGTCCAATACACTGTATTTGCTGGGAACAGACTCCAGTGCTATTTGTCCTCTGTATGGCAATGCCAGCGCAATAGTGACTCTTCTTACCAGAAAACAACTCTTGCTCGTAATACCAGAAACTGCATGTGATTCAACTCCATTTAGGACTGGGAAACAAACTCTAGCTCGCTTTACAAGAAACACACTCTGCTTTTGAGAAAAGAGCACTCTTTTACTCTACTGTGTTTCCTATAGGGCCAGAACAGTGAGCTTGCTTCGAAAAAAAGAACTGTGCTTCCTACAAACACGGACCATATCTAGTTCAACTCTGCTTAGGAAACTGAGAAGAACAGTAGCTCCTCTTCAGTCCAATACACTGTACTTGCTGGGAACAGACGCGAGGGCTCTTTACACTGTGTATGGCAATGGGAGCGCAATAGTGACTTTCTTTACCAGAAAACAACTCTTGCTCGTAGGACCAGAAACTGCATGTGATTCCACTCCATTTAGGACTGGGAAACAAACAGTAGCTCGCCTTACAAGAAACACACTCTGCTTTAGAGAAAAGAGCACTCTTCTACTCTACTGTGTTTCCTATGGGGTCCAAACAGTGAGCATGCTCAGAACAAAAGAACTGTGCTTCCTACACACACGGACCATATCTAGTTCAACTCTGCTTAGTAAACTGACAAGAACAGTAGCTCCTATTCAGTCCAATACACTGTACTTGCTGGGAAAAGACGCGAGTGCTATTTGCCTTGTGTAGGGCAATGGGAGCACAATAGTGACTTTCCTTATCATAAAACAACTCTTGCTCATAGGACCAGAAACTGCATGTGATTCAACTCCATTTAGGTCTGGGAAACAAATGCTAGCTCGCCTTACATGAAACACACTCTGCTTTTGAGAAAAGAGCACTCTTCTACTCTACTGTGTTTCCTATGGGGTCCGAACAGTGAGCTTGCTCAGAACAAAAGAACTGTGCTTCCTACATACGGGCCATATCAACTTCAACTCTGCTTAGGAAACTGACAAGAAAAGTAGCTCCTCTTCAGTCCGATACACAGTACTTGCTGGGAACAGACGCGAGTGCTATTTGCACTGTGTATGGCAATGGGAGCGCAATAGTGACTTTCCTTACCAGAAAACAACTCTTGCTCATAGGACCAGAAACTGCATGTGATTCAACTCCATTTAGGACTGGGAAACAAACGCTAGCTCGCCTTACAAGAAACACACTGCTTTTGGTAAAAGAGCACTCTTCTACTCTACTGTGTTTCCTATAGGGCCAGAACAGTGAACTTGCTCATAACAAAAGAACTGTGCTTCCTACACACACGGACCATATCTAGTTCAACTCTGCTTAGTAAACTGACAAGAACAGTAGCTCCTATTCAGTCCAATACACTGTACCTGCTGGGAAAAGACGCGAGTGCTATTTGCCTTGTGTAGGGCAATGGGAGCACAATAGTGACTTTCCTTACCATAAAACAACTCTTGCTCGTAGGACCAGAAACTCCATGTGATTCAACTCCATTTAGGTCTGGGAAACAAATGCTAGCTCGCCTTACATGAAACACACTCTGCTTTTGAGAAAAGAGCATTCTTCTACTCTACTGTGTTTCCTATGGGGTCCAAACAGTGAGCTTGCTCAGAACAAAAGAACTGTGCTTCCTACACACAAGGGCCATATCTAGTTCAACTCTGCTTAGGAAACTGACAAGAACAGTAGCTCCTCTTCAGTCCAATACACTGTACTTGCGGGGAAGAGACGCAAGTGCTATTTGCACTGTGTATGGCAATTGGAGCACAATAGTGACTCTTCTTACCTGAAAACAAATCTTGCTCGTAGGACAAAAAACTGCATGTGACTCAACTCCATTTAGGACTGGGAAACAAACGCTAGCTCGCCTTACAAGAAACACACTCTGCTTTTGAGAAAAGAGCACTCTTCTACTCTACTGTGTTTCCATGGAGTCCGAACACTGAACTTGCTCAGAACAAAAGAACTGTGCTTCCTACACACATGGCCATATCTAGTTCAATTCTGCTTAGGAACCTGCAAGAACAGTAGATCCTCTTCAGTCCAATACACTGTACTTGCTGGGAACAGACGCCAGTGCTATTTGTCCTGTGTATGGCAATGGCAGCGCAAAAGTGACTCTTCTTACCATAAAAAAACTCTTGCTCGTAGGACTAGAAACTGCATGTGACTCAACTCCATTTAGGACTGGGAAACAAACGCTAGCTCACCTTACAAGAAACACACTCTGCTTTTGAGAAAAGAGCACTCTTCTACTCTACTGTGTTTTCTATAGGGCCAGAACAGTGAGCTTGCTCAGAACAAAAGAACTGTGCTTCCTACACACACGGCCATATTTAGTTCAATTCTGCTTAGGAAACTGAGAAGAACAGTAGCTCCTCTTCAGTCCAATACACTGTACTTGCTGGGAACAGATGGGAGGGCTATTTGCACTGTGTATGCAATGGGAGCGCAGTAGTGACTTTCCTTACCAGAAAACAACTCTTGCTCGTAGGACCAGAAACTGCATGTGATTCAACTCAATTTAGGACTTGGAAACAAATGCTAGCTCGCCTTACAATAAACAAACTCTGCTTTTGAGAAAAGAGCACTCTTCTACTCTACTGTGTTTCCTAAAGGGTCCGAACAGTGAGCTTGCTCAGAAAAAAAAAAAACTGTGCTTCCTACACACACGGACCATATCTAGTTCAACTCTCCTTAGGAAACTGACAAGAACAGAAGCTCCTCTTCAGTCCAATACACTTTATTTGCGGGGAACAGACGCGAGTGCTATTTGCACTGTGTATGGCATTTGGAGCACAATAGTGACTCTTCTTACCAGAAAACAACTCTTGCTCGTAGGACAAAAAACTGCATGTGACTCAACTCCATTTAAGACTGGGAAACAAACGCTAGCTCGCCTTAAAGAAACACACTCTGCTTTAGAGAAAAGAGCACTCTTCTACTCTACTGTGTTTCCTATAGGGCCAGAACAGTGAGCTTGCTCAGAACATAAGAACTGTGCTTCCTACACACACGGGCCATATCGAGTTCAACTCTGCTTAGGAACCTGACAAGAACAGTAGCTCCTCTTCATTCCAATACACTGTATTGCTGGGAAGAGACGTGAGTGCTATTTGCACTGTGTATGGCAATGGGAGCGCAATAGTGACTTTCCTTACCAGAAAACAACTCTTGCTCATAGGACCAGAAACTGCACTCCATTTAGGACTGGAAACAAACGAAAGCTCGCCTTACAAGAAACACAATCTGCTTTTGAGAAAAGAGCACTCTTATCTACTGTGCTACCTATGGGGTCCGAACAGTGAGCTTGCTCAGAACAAAAGAACTGTGCTTCATACACACGACCATATCTAGTTCAATTCTGTTTAGGAACCTGACAAGAACAGTAGATCCTCTTCAGTCCAATATACTGTACTTGCTGGGAACAGACGCCAGTGCTATTTGTCCTGTGTATGGCAATGGCAGCACAATAGTGACTCTTCTTACGATAAAACAACTCTTGCTCATAGGACCAGAAACTGCAAGTGTTTCAACTCCATTTAGGACTGGGAAACAAAAGCTAGCTCACCTTACAAGAAACACACTCTGCTTTAGAGAAAAGAGCACTCTTCTCTACTGTGCTACCTATGGGGTCCGAATAGTGAGCTTGCTCAGAACAAAAGAACTGTGCTTCATACACACGACCATATCTAGTTCAATTCTGTTTAGGAACCTGACAAGAACAGTAGATCCTCTTCAGTCCAATATACTGTACTTGCTGGGAACAGACGCCAGTGCTATTTGTCCTGTGTATGGCAATGGCAGCGCAATAGTGACTCTTCTTACGATAAAACAACTCTTGCTCATAGGACCAGAAACTGCAAGTGTTTCAACTCCATTTAGGACTGGGAAACAAAAGCTAGCTCACCTTACAAGAAACACACTCTGCTTTAGAGAAAAGAGCACTCTTCTACTTTACTGTGTTTCCTATAGGGCTAGAACAGTGAGCTTGCTCAGAACAAAAGAACTTTGCTTCCTACACACGGGCCATATCTAGTTCAACTCTGCTTAGGAAACTGACAAGAACAGTAGCTCCTCTTCAGTCCGATACACTGTACTTGCTGGGAACAGATGCGAGTGCTATTTGCACTGTGTATGGCAATGGGAGCGCAATAGTGACATTCCTTACCAGAAAACAACTCTTGCTCGTTGAACCAGATACTTCATGTGATTCAACTCCATTTAGGACAGGGAAACAAATGCTAGCTCGCCTTACAAGAAACACACTCTGCTTTTGAGAAAAGAGCACTCTTCTACTCTACACTGTTTCCTATGTGTTCCGAACAGTGAGCTTGCTGAGAACAAAAAAACTGTGCTTCCTACACACACGGCCATATCTAGTTCAAGTCTGCTTAGGAACCTGACAAGAACAGTAGATCCTCTTCAGTCCAATACACTGTACTTGCTGGGAACAGACTCCAGTGCTATTTGTCCTCTGTATGGCAATGCCAGCGCAATAGTGACTCTTCTTACCAGAAAACAACTCTTGCTCATAATACCAGAAACTGCATGTGATTCAACTCCATTTAGGACTGGGAAACAAACTCTAGCTCGCTTTACAAGAAACACACTCTGCTTTTGAGAAAAGAGCACTCTTCTACTCTACTGTGTTTCCTATAGGGCCAGAACAGTGAGCTTGCTTCGAAAAAAAGAACTGTGCTTCCTACAAACACGGACCATATCTAGTTCAACTCTGCTTAGGAAACTGAGAAGAACAGTAGCTCCTCTTCAGTCCAATACACTGTACTTGCTGGGAACAGACGCGAGGGCTCTTTGCACTGTGTATGGCAATGGGAGCGCAATAGTGACTTTCTTTACCAGAAAACAACTCTTGCTCGTAGGACCAGAAACTGCATGTGATTCCACTCCATTTAGGACTGGGAAACAAACAGTAGCTCGCCTTACAAGAAACACACTCTGCTTTAGAGAAAAGAGCACTCTTCTACTCTACTGTGTTTCCTATGGGGTCCAAACAGTGAGCATGCTCAGAACAAAAGAACTGTGCTTCCTACACACACGGACCATATCTAGTTCAACTCTGCTTAGTAAACTGACAAGAACAGTAGCTCCTATTCAGTCCAATACACTGTACTTGCTGGGAAAAGACGCGAGTGCTATTTGCCTTGTGTAGGGCAATGGGAGCACAATAGTGACTTTCCTTATCATAAAACAACTCTTGCTCATAGGACCAGAAACTGCATGTGATTCAACTCCATTTAGGTCTGGGAAACAAATGCTAGCTCGCCTTACATGAAACACACTCTGCTTTTGAGAAAAGAGCACTCTTCTACTCTACTGTGTTTCCTATGGGGTCCGAACAGTGAGCTTGCTCAGAACAAAAGAACTGTGCTTCCTACACACGGGCCATATCAACTTCAACTCTGCTTAGGAAACTGACAAGAAAAGTAGCTCCTCTTCAGTCCGATACACAGTACTTGCTGGGAACAGACGCGAGTGCTATTTGCACTGTGTATGGCAATGGGAGCGCAATAGTGACTTTCCTTACCAGAAAACAACTCTTGCTCATAGGACCAGAAACTGCATGTGATTCAACTCCATTTAGGACTGGGAAACAAACGCTAGCTCGCCTTACAAGAAACACACTGCTTTTGGTAAAAGAGCACTCTTCTACTCTACTGTGTTTCCTATAGGGCCAGAACAGTGAACTTGCTCATAACAAAAGAACTGTGCTTCCTACACACACGGACCATATCTAGTTCAACTCTGCTTAGTAAACTGACAAGAACAGTAGCTCCTATTCAGTCCAATACACTGTACTTGCTGGGAAAAGACGCGAGTGCTATTTGCCTTGTGTAGGGCAATGGGAGCACAATAGTGACTTTCCTTACCATAAAACAACTCTTGCTCGTAGGACCAGAAACTCCATGTGATTCAACTCCATTTAGGTCTGGGAAACAAATGCTAGTTCGCCTTACATGAAACACACTCTGCTTTTGAGAAAAGAGCATTCTTCTACTCTACTGTGTTTCCTATGGGGTCCAAACAGTGAGCTTGCTCAGAACAAAAGAACTGTGCTTCCTACACACAAGGGCCATATCTAGTTCAACTCTGCTTAGGAAACTGACAAGAACAGTAGCTCCTCTTCAGTCCAATACACTGTACTTGCGGGGAAGAGACGCAAGTGCTATTTGCACTGTGTATGGCAATTGGAGCACAATAGTGACTCTTCTTACCTGAAAACAAATCTTGCTCGTAGGACAAAAAACTGCATGTGACTCAACTCCATTTAGGACTGGGAAACAAACGCTAGCTCGCCTTACAAGAAACACACTCTGCTTTTGAGAAAAGAGCACTCTTCTACTCTACTGTGTTTCCATGGATTCCGAACACTGAACTTGCTCAGAACAAAAGAACTGTGCTTCCTACACACATGGCCATATCTAGTTCAATTCTGCTTAGGAACCTGCAAGAACAGTAGATCCTCTTCAGTCCAATACACTGTACTTGCTGGGAACAGACGCCAGTGCTATTTGTCCTGTGTATGGCAATGGCAGCGCAAAAGTGACTCTTCTTACCATAAAAAAACTCTTGCTCGTAGGACTAGAAACTGCATGTGACTCAACTCCATTTAGGACTGGGAAACAAACGCTAGCTCACCTTACAAGAAACACACTCTGCTTTTGAGAAAAGAGCACTCTTCTACTCTACTGTGTTTTCTATAGGGCCAGAACAGTGAGCTTGCTCAGAACAAAAGAACTGTGCTTCCTACACACACGGCCATATTTAGTTCAATTCTGCTTAGGAAACTGAGAAGAACAGTAGCTCCTCTTCAGTCCAATACACTGTACTTGCTGGGAACAGATGGGAGGGCTATTTGCACTGTGTATGCAATGGGAGCGCAGTAGTGACTTTCCTTACCAGAAAACAACTCTTGCTCGTAGGACCAGAAACTGCATGTGATTCAACTCAATTTAGGACTTGGAAACAAATGCTAGCTCGCCTTACAATAAACAAACTCTGCTTTTGAGAAAAGAGCACTCTTCTACTCTACTGTGTTTCCTAAAGGGTCCGAACAGTGAGCTTGCTCAGAAAAAAAAAAACTGTGCTTCCTACACACACGGACCATATCTAGTTCAACTCTCCTTAGGAAACTGACAAGAACAGAAGCTCCTCTTCAGTCCAATACACTTTACTTGCGGGGAACAGACGCGAGTGCTATTTGCACTGTGTATGGCATTTGGAGCACAATAGTGACTCTTCTTACCAGAAAACAACTCTTGCTCGTAGGACAAAAAACTGCATGGGACTCAACTCCATTTAAGACTGGGAAACAAACGCTAGCTCGCCTTAAAGAAACACACTCTGCTTTAGAGAAAAGAGCACTCTTCTACTCTACTGTGTTTCCTATAGGGCCAGAACAGTGAGCTTGCTCAGAACATAAGAACTGTGCTTCCTACACACACGGGCCATATCGAGTTCAACTCTGCTTAGGAACCTGACAAGAACAGTAGCTCCTCTTCATTCCAATACACTGTATTGCTGGGAACAGACGCATGTGCTATTTGCACTGTGTATGGCAATGGGAGCAAAATAGTGACTTTCCTTACCAGAAAACAACTCTTGCTCATAGGACCAGAAACTGCATGTGATTCCACTCCATTTAGGACTGGAAACAAACGAAAGCTCGCCTTACAAGAAACACACTCTGCTTTTGAGGAAAGAGCACTCTTCTCTACTGTGCTACCTATGGGGTCCGAACAGTGAGCTTGCTCAGAACAAAAGAACTGTGCTTCATACACACGACCATATCTAGTTCAATTCTGTTTAGGAACCTGACAAGAACAGTAGATCCTCTTCAGTCCAATATACTGTACTTGCTGGGAACAGACGCCAGTGCTATTTGTCCTGTGTATGGCAATGGCAGCGCAATAGTGACTCTTCTTACGATAAAACAACTCTTGCTCATAGGACCAGAAACTGCAAGTGTTTCAACTCCATTTAGGACTGGGAAACAAAAGCTAGCTCACCTTACAAGAAACACACTCTGCTTTAGAGAAAAGAGCACTCTTCTACTTTACTGTGTTTCCTATAGGGCTAGAACAGTGAGCTTGCTCAGAACAAAAGAACTTTGCTTCCTACACACGGGCCATATCTAGTTCAACTCTGCTTAGGAAACTGACAAGAACAGTAGCTCCTCTTCAGTCCGATACACTGTACTTGCTGGAAACAGATGCGAGTGCTATTTGCACTGTGTATGGCAATGGGAGCGCAATAGTGACATTCCTTACCAGAAAACAACTCTTGCTCGTTGAACCAGATACTTCATGTGATTCAACTCCATTTAGGACAGGGAAACAAATGCTAGCTCGCCTTACAAGAAACACACTCTGCTTTTGAGAAAAGAGCACTCTTCTACTCTACTGTGTTTCCTATGTGTTCCGAACAGTGAGCTTGCTGAGAACAAAAAAACTGTGCTTCCTACACACACGGCCATATCTAGTTCAAGTCTGCTTAGGAACCTGACAAGAACAGTAGATCCTCTTCAGTCCAATACACTGTACTTGCTGGGAACAGACTCCAGTGCTATTTGTCCTCTGTATGGCAATGCCAGCGCAATAGTGACTCTTCTTACCAGAAAACAACTCTTGCTCGTAATACCAGAAACTGCATGTGATTCAACTCCATTTAGGACTGGGAAACAAACTCTAGCTCGCTTTACAAGAAACACACTCTGCTTTTGAGAAAAGAGCACTCTTCTACTCTACTGTGTTTCCTATAGGGCCAGAACAGTGAGCTTGCTTCGAAAAAAAGAACTGTGCTTCCTACAAACACGGACCATATCTAGTTCAACTCTGCTTAGGAAACTGAGAAGAACAGTAGCTCCTCTTCAGTCCAATACACTGTACTTGCTGGGAACAGACGCGAGGGCTCTTTGCACTGTGTATGGCAATGGGAGCGCAATAGTGACTTTCTTTACCAGAAAACAACTCTTGCTCGTAGGACCAGAAACTGCATGTGATTCCACTCCATTTAGGACTGGGAAACAAACAGTAGCTCGCCTTACAAGAAACACACTCTGCTTTAGAGAAAAGAGCACTCTTCTACTCTACTGTGTTTCCTATGGGGTCCAAACAGTGAGCATGCTCAGAACAAAAGAACTGTGCTTCCTACACACACGGACCATATCTAGTTCAACTCTGCTTAGTAAACTGACAAGAACAGTAGCTCCTATTCAGTCCAATACACTGTACTTGCTGGGAAAAGACGCGAGTGCTATTTGCCTTGTGTAGGGCAATGGGAGCACAATAGTGACTTTCCTTATCATAAAACAACTCTTGCTCATAGGACCAGAAACTGCATGTGATTCAACTCCATTTAGGTCTGGGAAACAAATGCTAGCTCGCCTTACATGAAACACACTCTGCTTTTGAGAAAAGAGCACTCTTCTACTCTACTGTGTTTCCTATGGGGTCCGAACAGTGAGCTTGCTCAGAACAAAAGAACTGTGCTTCCTACACACAAGGGCCATATCTAGTTCAACTCTGCTTAAGAAACTGACAAGAACAATAGCTCCTCTTCCGTCCAATACACTGTACTTGCGGGGAAGAGACGCGAGTGCTATTTGCACTGTGTATGGCAATTAGAGCACAACAGTGACTCGTCTTACCAGAAAACAACTCTAGCTCCTAGGACAAAAAACTGCATGTGACTCAACTCCATTTAGGACTGGGAAACAAATGCTAGCTCGACGTCCAAGAAACACACTCTGCTTTTGAGAAAAGAGCACTCTTCTACTCTACTGTGTTTCCTATGTGTTCAGAACAGTGAGCTTTCTCAGAACAAAAAAACTGTGCTTCCTACACGCACGGCCATGTCTAGTTCAAGTCTGCTTAGGAACCTGACAAGAACAGTAGATCCTCTTCAGTCCAATACAGTGTACTTGCTGGGAACAGACGCCAATGCTATTTGTCCTGTGTATGGCAATGGCAGCCCAATAGTGACTCTTCTTACCAGAAAACAACTCTTGCTCGTGGACCGGAAACTCCATGTGATTCAACTCCATTTAGGACTGGGAAACAAACTCTAGCTTGCTTTACAAGAAACACACTCTGCTTTTGAGAAAAGAGCACTCTTCTACTCTACTGTGTTTCCTATAGGGCCAGAACAGTGAGCTTGCTCAGAAAAAAAGAACCGTGCTTCCTACACACAGGGGCCATATGTAGTTCAACTCTGCTTAGGAAACTGACAAGAAAAGTAGCTCCTCTTCAGTCCGATACACTGTACTTGCTGGGAACAGACGCGAGTGCTATTTGCACTGTGTATGGCAATGGGAGCGCAATAGTGACTTTCCTTACCAGAAAACAACTCTTGCTCGTAGGACCAGAAACTGCATATGATTCATCTCTATTTAGGACTGAGAAACAAATGCTAGCTTGCCTTCCATGAAACACACTCTGCTTTTGAGAAAAGAGCACTCTTCTACTCTACTGTGTTTCCTATGGGGTCCGAACAGTGAGCTTGCTCAGAACAAATGAACTGTACTTCCTACACACACGGACCATATCTAGTTCAACTCTGCTTAGGAAACTGACAAGAACAGTAGCTACTCTTCATTCCGATACACTGTACTTGCTGGGAACAGACGCGAGTGCTATTTGCACTGTGTATGGCAATGGGAGCGCAATAGTGACTTTCCTTACCAGAAAACAACTCTTGCTCGTAGGACCAGAAACTGCATGTGATTCAACTCCATTTAGGACTGAGAAACAAATGCTAGCTTGCCTTACATGAAACACACTCTTTTTTTGAGAAAAGAGCACTCTACTCTACTGTGTTTCCTAGGTGTTCCGAAAAGTGAGCTTGCTCAGAACAAAAAAAAATGTGCTTCCTACACACACGGCCATATCTAGTTCAAGTCTGCTTAGGAACCTGACAAGAACAGTAGATCCTCTTCAGTCCAATACACTGTACTTGCTGGGAACAGACGCCAGTGCTATTTGTCCTGTGTATAGCAATGGCAGCCCAATAGTGACTCTTCTTACCAGAAAACAACTCTTGCTCGTGGACCAGAAACTGCATGTGATTCAACTCCATTTAGGACTGGGAAACAAATGCTAGCTCGTCTTACATGAAACACACTCTGCTTTTGAGAAAAGAGCACTCTTCAACTCTACTGTGTTTCCTATGTTTTCCGAACAGTGAGCTTGCTGAGAACAAAAAAAAACTGTGCTTCCTACACACACGGCCATATCTAGTTCAAGTCTGCTTTGGAACCTGACAAGAATAGTAGATCCTCTTCAGTCCAATACACTGTACTTGCTTGGAAAAGACGCCAGTGCTATTTGTCCTGTGTATGGCAATGGCAGCGCAATAGTGACTCTTCTTACCAGAAAACAACTCTTGCTCGTAGTACCAGAAACTGCATGTGATTCAACTCCATTTAGGCCTGGGAAACAAACTCTAGCTCGCTTTACAAGAAAAACACTCTGCTTTTGAGAAAAGAGCACTCTTCTACTCTACTGTGTTTCCTATAGGGCCAGAACAGTGAGCTTGCTCAGAAAAAAAGAACTGTGCTTCCTACACACACGGGCCATATCTAGTTCAACTCTGCTTAGGAAACTGAGAAGAACAGTAGCTCCCCTTCAGTCCAATACACTGTACTTGCTGGGAAGAGAGGCGAGGACTATTTGCACTGTGTATGGCAATGGGAGCGCAATAGTGACTTTCTTTACCAGAAAACAACTCTTGCTCATAGGACCAGAAACTGCATGTGATTCCACTCCATTTAGGACTGGGAAACAAACGGTAGCTCGCTTTACAAGAAACACACTCTGCTTTAGAGAAAAGAGCACTCTTCTACTCTACTGTGTTTCCTATAGGGTCCGAACAGTGAGCTTGCTCAGAACAAAAGAACTGTGCTTCCTACACACATGGCCATATCTAGTTCAAGTCTGCTTAGGAACCTGACAAGAACGGTAGATCCTCTTCAGTCCAATACACTGTACTTGCTGGGAACAGACGCCAGTGCTATTTGTCCTGTGTATGGCAATGGCAGCGCAATAGTGACTCTTCTTACCAGAAAACAACTCTTGCTCGTGGACCAGAAACTGCATGTGATTCAACTCCATTTAGGACGTCGAAACAAACGCTAGCTCGCCTTACAAGAAACACACTCTGCTTTTGAGAAAAGAGCACTCTTCTACTCTACTGTGTTTCCTAGGGACCAAACAGTGAGCTTGCTCAGAACAAAACAACTGTGCTTCCTACACACACGGGCCATATCTAGTTCAACTCTGCTTAGGAAACTGACAAGAACAGTAGCTCCTCTTCAGTCCAATACACTGTACTTGCTGGGAACAGACGCGAGTGCTATTTGCACTGTGTAGGGGAATGGGAGCGCAAAAGTGACTTTCCTTACCAGAAAACAACTCTTGCTCATGGGACCAAAAACTGCATGTGATTCAACTCCATTTAGGACTGGGAAACAAACGCTAGCTCGCCTTACAAGAAACACACTCTGCTTTTGAGAAAAGAGCAGTCTTTTACTATACTGCGTTTTCTATAGAGCCAAAACAGTGAGCTTGCTCAGAACAAAAGAACTGTGCTTCCTAAACACACGGTCATATCTAGTTCAATTCTGCTTAGGAAACTGACAATAACAGTAGATCCTCCTCAGTCCAATACACTGTACATGCTGTGAACAGACGCCAGTGCTATTTGTAATGTGTATAACAATGGGAGCGCAATAGTGACTCTTCTTACCAGAAGACAACTCTTGCTCGTAGGACCAGAAACTGCATGTGATTCAACTCCATTTAGGACTGGGAAACAAACGCTAGCTCGCCTTACAAGAAACACACTCTGCTTTTGAGAAAAGAGCACTCTTCTACTCTACTGTGTTTTCTATAGAGCCAAAACAGTGAGCTTGCTCAGAACAAAAGAACTGTGCTTCCTACACACACGAGCCATATCTAGTTCAATTCTGCTTAGGAAACTGACAATAACAGTAGATCCTACTCAGTCCAATACACTGTACATGCTGGGAACAGACGCCAGTGATATTTGAAATGTTTATGACAATGGGAGCGCAATAGTGACTCTTCATACCAGAAGACAACTCTTGCTCGTAGGAGCATAAACTGCATTTGATTCAACACCATTTAGGACTGGGAAACAAAGGCTAGCTTGCCTTACAAGAAACACACTCTGCTTTTGAGAAAAGAGCACTCTTCTACTCTTAGGTGTTTCCTTTGGGGTCCAAACAGTGAGCTTGCTCAGAACAAAAGAACTGTGCTTCCTACACACACGGGCCATATCAGTTCAACTCTACTTAGGAAACTGACAAGAACAGTGTCTCCTCTTCATCCAATACACTGTACTTGCTGGGAACAGACACGAGAGCTATTTGCACTGTATATGGCAATGGGAGTGCAATAGTGACTCTTCTTACCAGAAAACAACTCTTGTTCGTAGGACCAGAAACTGCTTGGGATTCAACTCCATTTAGGACTGAAAAACAAATGCTAGCTCGCCTTACAAGAAACACACACTGCTTTTGAGAAAAGGGCTCTCTTCTACTCTACTGTGTTTCCTATAGGGTCAGAACAGTGAGCTTGCTCAAAACAAAAGATCTGTGCTTCCTACACACACGGTCATATCTAGTTCAACTCTGCGTCAGAAACTGACAAGAACAGTAGATCCTCTTCAGTCCCATACACTGTACTTGCTGGGAACAGACGCCAGTGCTATTTGCCCTGTGTATGACAATGGGAGCGCAATAGTGACTCTTCTTACCAGAAAACATCTCTAGCTCCTAGGACCAGAAACTGCATGTGATTCAACTCCATTTAGGACTGGGAAAGAAACGCTAGCTCGCCTTACAAGAAACACACTCTGCTTTGAGAAAAGATCACTCTTCTACTCTACTGTGTTTCCTTTGGGGTCCAAACAGTGAGCTTGCTCAGAACAAAAGAACTGTGCTTCCTATACACACGGGCCATATCTAGTTCAACTCTGCTTAGGAAACTGACAAGAACAGTAGCTCCTCTTCAGTCCAATACACTGTACTTGCTGGGAACAGACGCGAGTGCTATTTGCACTGTGTATGGCAATGGGAGCACAATAGTGACTTTCCTTACCAGAAAACAACTCTTGCTCGTAGGACCAAAAACTGCATGTGATTCAACTCCATTTAGGACTGTAAACAAACGCTAGCTCACCTTACAAGAAAAACACTCTGCTTTTGAGAAAAGAGCACTCTTCAACTCTACTGTGTTTCCTATAGGGCCAAAGAGTGAGCTTGCTCAGAACAAAAGAACTGTGCTTCCTACACACACGGTTAAATCTAGTTCAATTCTGCTTATGAAACTGACAAGAACAGTAGATCCTCTTCAGTCCCATACACTGTACTTGCTGGGAAAAGACGCCAGTGCTATTTGCGCTGTGTATGACAATGGGAGTGCAATAGGGATTCTTCTTACCAGAAAACAACTCTTGCACGTAGGACCAGAAACTGCATGTGATTCAATTCCATTTACGACTGGGAAACAAACGCTAGCTCGCCTTACAAGAAACACACTCTGCTTTTGAGAAAAGATCACTCTTCTACTCTACTGTGTTTCCTATAGAGCCAGAATCGTGAGCTTGCTCAGAACAAAAGAAATGTGCTTCCTACACACACGGGCCATATCTAGTTCAATTCTGCTTAGGAAACTGACAAGAACAGTAGCTCCTCTTCAGTCCAATACACTGTTCTTGCTGGGAACAGACGCCAGTGCTATTTGCACTGTGTATGGCAATGGGACAACAATAGTGACTTTCCTTACCAGAAAAAAACTCTTGCAGTAGGACCAAAAACTGCATGTGATTCAACTCCATTTAGGACTGGGAAACATACTCTAGCTCGCCTTACAAGAAACACACTCTGCTTTTGAGAAAAGGGTACTCTTCTACTCTACTGTGTTTCTTATGGGGTCAGAACAGTGAGCTTGCTCAGAACAAAAGAACTGTGCTTCCTACACACACGGGCCATATCTAGATCAATTCTCCTTAGGAAACTGACAAGGACAGTAGATCCGCTTCAGTCCAATACACTGTACATGCTGGGAATAGACGCCAGTGCTATTTGCCCTGTGTATGACAATGGGAGCGCAATAGTGACTCTTCTTACCAGAAAACAACTCTTGCTCGTAGGACCAGAAACTGCATGTGATTCAACTCCATTTAGGACTGGGAAACAAACGCTAGCTCGCCTTACAAGAAACACACTCTGCTTTTGAGAAAAGAGCACTCTTCTACTTTACTGTGTTTCCTAGGGACCAAACAGTGAGCTTGCTCAGAACAAAACAACTGTGCTTCCTACACACAGGGGCCATATCTAGTTCAACTCTGCTTAGGAAACTGACAAGAACAGTAGCTCCTCTTCAGTCCAATACACTGTACTTGCTGGGAACAGACACGAGTGCTATTTGTACTGTGTAGGGGAATGGGAGCACAATAGTGACTTTCCTTACCAGAAAACAACTCTTGCTCATGGGACCAAAAACTGCATGTGATTCAACTCCATTTAGGACTGGGAAACAAACGCTAGCTCGCATTACAAGAAACACACTCTGCTTTTGAGAAAAGGGTACTCTTCTACTCTACTGTGTTTTCTATAGTGCCAAAACAGTGAGCTTGCTCAGAACAAAAGAACTGTGCTTCTTAAACACACGGCCATATCTAGTTCAATTCTGCTTAGGAAACTGACAATAACTGTAGATCCTCCTCAGTCCAATACACTGTACATGCTGTGAACAGACGCCAGTGCTATTTGTAATGTGTATGACAATGGGAGCGCAATAGTGACTCTTCTTACCAGAAGACAACTCTTGCTCGTAGGACCAGAAACTGCATGTGATTCAACTCCATTTAGGACTGGGAAACAAACGCTAGCTCTCTTTACAAGAAACACACTCTGCTTTTGAGAAAAGAGCACACTTCTACTCTACTGTGTTTCGTAAGTGGTCCGAACAGTGATCTTGCTCAGAACAAAAGAACTGTGCTTCCTACACACACATGGCCATATCTAGTTCAACTCTGCTCAGGAAACTGACAAGAACAGTAGCTCCTCTTCAGTCCAATACACTGTACTTCCTGGGAACAGAAGCGATTGCTATTTGCACTGTGTATGGCAATGGGAGCTCAATAGTGACTTTCCTTACCAGAAAAAAACTCTTGCTCATAGGACCAAAAACTGCATGTGATTCAAATCCATTTAGGACTGGGAAACAAACGCTAGCTCGCCTTACAAGAAACACACTCTGCTTTTGAGAAAAGAGCACTCTTCTACTCTACTGTGTTTCCTATAGGACCAGAACAGTGAGCTTGCTCAGAACAAAAGAACTGTGCTTCCTACACACACGGCCATATCTAGTCAATTCTGTTTAGTAAACTGACAAGAACAGTAGATAATCTTCAGTCCAATACACTGTACATGCTGGGAACAGATGCCAGTGGTATTTGCACTGTGTATGGCAATGGGAGCACAATAGTGACTCTTTTTACCAGAAAACAACTCTTGCTCGTACGACCAGAAACTGCATGTGATTCAACTCCATTTATGACTGGGAAACAAACACCAGCTCGCCTTACAAGAAACACAGTCTGCTTTTGAGAAAAGAGCACTCTTCTACTCTACTGTGTTTCCTATAGTGCCAGAACAGTGAGCTTGCTCAGAAAAAAAGAACTGTGCTTCCTGCACACACGGGCCATATCTAGTTCAACTCTGTTTAGGAAACTGACTAGAACAGTAGCTCCTCTTCAGTCCAATACACTGTACTTGCTGGGAACATACGCGAGTGCTCTTTGCACTGTGTACAGCAATGGGAGTGCAATAGTGACTCTTCTTACCAGAAAACAATTCTGGCTCTTAGGACCAGAAACTGCATGTGATTCAACTCCACATAGGACTGGGAAACTAACGCTATCTTGCCTTACACGAAAGAAGCTCTGCTTTTGAGAAAAGGGCACACTTCTACTCTACTGTGTTTCCCATCGGGTCCGAACAGTGAGCTTGCTCAGAACAAAAGAACTGTGCTTCCTACACACACGGGGCATATCTAGTTCAATTCTGTTTATGAAACTGACAAGAACAGTAGATCCTCTTCAGTCCCATACACTGTACTTGCTGGGAACAGACGCCAGTGCTATTTGCCCTGTGTATGACAATGGGAGCGCAATAGTGACTCTTCTTTCCAGAAAACAACTCTTGCTCGTAGGACCAGAAACTGCATGTGATTCAACTCCATTTAGGACTGGGAAACAAACGCTAGCTCGCCTTACAAGAAACACACTCTGCTTTTGAGAAAAGATCACTCTTCTACTCTACTGTGTTTCCTATAGAGCCAGAATAGTGAGCTTGCTCAGAACAAAAGAAATGTGCTTCCTACACACACGGGCCATATTTAGTTTAATTCTGCTTAGGAAACTGACAAGAACAGTAGCTCCTCTTCAGTCCAATACACTGTTCTTGCTGGGAACAGACACCAGTGCTATTTGTACTGTGTATGGCAATGGGACAACAATAGTGACTTTCCTTACCAGAAAAAAACTCTAGCTCATAGGACCAAAAACTGCATGTGATTCAACTCCATTTAGGACTGGGAAACAAACGCTAGCTCGCCTTACAAGAAACACACTCTGCCTTTGAGAAAAGGGTACTCTTCTTCTCTACTGTGTTTCCAATATGGCCTGAATAGTGAGCTTGCTCAGAACAAAAGAACCTTGCTTCCTACACACACGGGCTATATCTAGTTCAACTCTGCTTAGGAAACTGACAAGAACAGTAGCTCCTCTTCAGTGCAATACACTATACATGCTGGGAACAGACGCCAGTGCTATTTGCCCTGGGTATGATAATGGGAGCGCAATAGTGACTCTTCTTACGAGAACACAACTCTTGCTCGTAGGACCAGAAACTGCATGTGATTCAACTCCATTTAGAACTGGGATCCAAACACTAGCTCGCCTTACAATAAACACACTATTCTTTTGAGAAAAGAGCACTCTTCTACTCTACTGTGTTTCCTATGGGTTCCGAAGAGTGAGCTTGCTCCAAACAAAAGAACCGTGCTTCCAACACACACGGGCCATATCTAGTTCAATTGTGCTTAGGACACTGACAAGAACAGTAGCTCCTCTTCAGTCCAATACACTGTACTTGCTGGGAACAGACACCAGTGCTATTTGCACTGTGTATGGCAATGGGAGCACAATAGTGAGTCTTCTTACCAGAAAACAACTCTTGCTCGTAGGACCAGAAACTGCATGTGATTCAACTCCATTTAGGACTGGAAAACAAACACTAGCTCGCATTACAAGAAACACACTCTGCTTTTGAGAAAAGATCACTCTTCTACTCTACTGTGTTTCCTATAGAGCCAGAATAGTGAGCTTGCTCAGAACAAAAGAAATGTGCTCCCTACACACACGGGCCATATCTAGTTTAATTCTGCTTAGGAAACTGACAAGAACAGTAGCTCCTCTTCAGTCCAATACACTGTTCTTGCTGGGAACAGATGCCAGAGCTATTTGTACTGTGTACGGCAATGGGACAACAATAGTGACTTTCCTTACCAGAAAAAAACTCTTGCTCGTAGGACCAAAAACTGCATGTGATTCAACTCCATTTAGGACTGGGAAACATACGCTAGCTCGCCTGACAAGAAACACACTCTGCCTTTGAGAAAAGGGTACTCTTCTACTCTACTGTGTTTCTTATGGGGTCAGAACAGTGAGCTTGCTCAGAACAAAAGAACTGTGCTTCCTACACACACGGGCCATATCTAGATCAATTCTCCTTAGGAACCTGACAAGAACAGTAGATCCTGTTCAGTCCAATACACTGTACTTGCTGGGAAGAGAAGCCAGTGCTATTTGTCCTGTGTATGGCAATGGCAGTGCAATATTGACTCTTCTTACCAGAAAACAACTCTTGCTCGTAGGAACAGAAACTGCATGGGATTCAACTCCATTTAGGACTGGGAAAGAAACGCTAGCTCTCCTTACAAGAAACACACTTTGCTTGTGAGAAAAGAGCACTCTTCTACTCTACTGTGTTTCCTATGGGCTCCAAACAATGATCTTGCTCAGAATAAAAGAACTGTGCTTCCCACACACACCGACCATATCTAGTTCAACTCTGCTTAGGAAACTGACAAGATCAGTAGCTCCTCCTCAGTCCGATACACTGTACTTGCTGGAAACAGACGCGAGTGCTATTTGCACTGTGTATGGCAATAGGAGTGCAATAGTGACTTTCCTTACCAGAAAACAACTCTTGCTCGTAGGACCAGAAACTGCATGTGATTCAACTCCATTTAGGACTGGGAAACAAACGCTAGCTCGCCTTACAAGAAACACTCTCTGCTTTAGAGAAAAGAGCACTCTTCTACTCTACTGTGTTTCCTATAGGGCCAGAACAGTGAGCTTGCTCAGAACAAAAGAACTGTGCTTCCTACACACACGGGCCATATCTAGTTCAACTCTGCTTAGGAAACTGACAAGAACAGTAGCTCCTCTTCAGTTCAATACACTGTACTTGCAGGGAACAGATGCGAAAGCTATTTGTACTGTTTATGGCAATGGGAGTGCAATAGTGACTTTCCTTACCAGAAAACAACTCTTGCTCGTAGGACCAGAAACTGCCTGTGATTGAACTCCATTTAGGACTAGGAAACAAATGCCAGCTCGCCTTACAAGAAACACACTCTGCTTTAGAGAAAAGAGCACTGTTCTACACTTCTGTGATTCCTATGAGGTCCGAACAGTGAGCTTGCTCAGAACAAATAAACCGTGCTTCCTACACACACCGCCATACTTAGTTCAATTCTGCTTAGGTACCTGACAAGAACAGTAGCTCCTCTTCAGTCCAATACACTGTACTGCTGGAAAGAGACAACAGAGCTATTTGTCCTGTGTATGGCAATGGCAGCGCAATAGTGACTCTTCTTACCAGAAAACAACTCTTGCTCGTAGGACCAGAAACTGCATGTGATTCAACAAGAACAGTAGCTCCTCTTCAGTCCGATACACTGTACTTGCTGTACTTGCTGGGAACAGACACGAGTGCTATTTGCACTGTGTATGGCAATGGGAACGCAATAGTGACTTTCCTTACCGGATAACAACTCTTGCTCGTAGGACCAGAAACTGCATGTGATTCAACTCCATTTAAGACTGGGAAACAAACGCTAGCTAGCCTTAAAAGAAACACACTCTGCTTTAGAGAAAAGAGCACTCTTCTACTCTACTGTGTTTCCTATAGGGCCAGAAGAGTGAGCTTGCTCAGAACAAAAGAACTGTGCTTGCTACACGAACGGGCCATATCTAGTTCAACTATGCTTAGGAAACTGACAAGAACAGTAGCTCCTCTTCAGTCCGATACACTGTACTTGCTGGGAACAGACGAGAGTGCTATTTGCACTGTGTATGGCAATGGGAGCACAATAGTGACTTTCCTTACTAGAAAACAACTCTTGCTCATAGGACTGGAAACTGCCAGTGATTGCACTCCATTTATGACTAGGAAACAAACGCCAGCTCGCCTTATATGAAACACACTCTGCTTTAGAGAAAAGAGCACTCTTCTAATCTTCTGTGATTCCTATGAGGTCCGAACAGTGAGCTTGCTCAGAACAAAAAAACTGTGCTTCCTACACACACCGCCATACTTAGTTCAATTCTGCTTAGGTACCTGATAAGAACAGTAGCTCCTTTTCAGTACAATACACTGTACTGCTGGAAAGAGACAACAGTGCTATTTGTCCTGTGTATGGCAATGGCAGCACAATAGTGACTTTCCTTACCGGAAAACAACTCTTGCTCGTAGGACCAGAAACTGCATGTGATTCAACTCCATTTAGGACTGGGAAACAAACGCTAGCTTGCTTTACAAGAAACACTCTCTGCTTTAGAGAAAAGAGCACACTTCGACTCTACTGTGTTTCCTATAAGGCCAGAACAGTGAGCTTGCCCAGAACAAAAGAACTGTGCTTCCTACACACACAGGCCATATCTAGTTCAACTCTGCTTAGGAAACTGACAAGAACAGTAGCTCCGCCTCAGTCCAATACACTGTACTTGCTGGGAACAGACGAGAGTGCTATTTGCACTGTGTATGGCAATTGGAGCGCAATAGTGACTTTCCTTACCAGAAAACAACCCTTGCTCGTAGGACCAGAAACTGCATGTGATTCAACTCCATTTAGGACTGGGAAACAAACACTAGCTCGCCTTACAAGAAACACACTCTGCTTTTGAGAAAAGAGCACTGTTCTACTCTACTGTGTTTCCTATGGGGTCAGAACAGTGAGCTTGCTCAGAACAAAAGAACTGTGCTTCCTACACACATAGATCATATCTACTTCAACTCTGCTTAGGAAACTGACAAGAACATTAGCGCCTATTCAGTCCAATACACTGTACTTGCTGGGAACAGACGCCAGTGCTATTTGCACTGTGTATGGAAATGGCAGCGCAATAGTGACTCTTCTTACGATAAAACAACTCTTGCTCATAGGACCAGAAACTGCAAGTGTTTCAACTCCATTTAGGACTGGGAAACAAAAGCTAGCTCACCTTACAAGAAACACACTCTGCTTTAGAGAAAAGAGCACTCTTCTACTTTACTGTGTTTCCTATAGGGCTAGAACAGTGAGCTTGCTCAGAACAAAAGAACTTTGCTTCCTACACACGGGCCATATCTAGTTCAACTCTGCTTAGGAAACTGACAAGAACAGTAGCTCCTCTTCAGTCCGATACACTGTACTTGCTGGGAACAGATGTGAGTGCTATTTGCACTGTGTATGGCAATGGGAGCGCAATAGTGACATTCCTTACCAGAAAACAACTCTTGCTCGTTGAACCAGATACTTCATGTGATTCAACTCCATTTAGGACAGGGAAACAAATGCTAGCTCGCCTTACAAGAAACACACTCTGCTTTTGAGAAAAGAGCACTCTTCTACTCTACTGTGTTTCCTATGTGTTCCGAACAGTGAGCTTGCTGAGAACAAAAAAACTGTGCTTCCTACACACACGGCCATATCTAGTTCAAGTCTGCTTAGGAACCTGACAAGAACAGTAGATCCTCTTCAGTCCAATACACTGTACTTGCTGGGAACAGACTCCAGTGCTATTTGTCCTCTGTATGGCAATGACAGCGCAATAGTGACTCTTCTTACCAGAAAACAACTCTTGCTCGTAATACCAGAAACTGCATGTGATTCAACTCCATTTAGGACTGGGAAACAAACTCTAGCTCGCTTTACAAGAAACACACTCTGCTTTTGAGAAAAGAGCACTCTTCTACTCTACTGTGTTTCCTATAGGGCCAGAACAGTGAGCTTGCTTCGAAAAAAAGAACTGTGCTTCCTACAAACACGGACCATATCTAGTTCAACTCTGCTTAGGAAACTGAGAAGAACAGTAGCTCCTCTTCAGTCCAATACACTGTACTTGCTGGGAACAGACGCGAGGGCTCTTTGCACTGTGTATGGCAATGGGAGCGCAATAGTGACTTTCTTTACCAGAAAACAACTCTTGCTCGTAGGACCAGAAACTGCATGTGATTCCACTCCATTTAGGACTGGGAAACAAACAGTAGCTCGCCTTACAAGAAACACACTCTGCTTTAGAGAAAAGAGCACTCTTCTACTCTACTGTGTTTCCTATGGGGTCCAAACAGTGAGCATGCTCAGAACAAAAGAACTGTGCTTCCTACACACACGGACCATATCTAGTTCAACTCTGCTTAGTAAACTGACAAGAACAGTAGCTCCTATTCAGTCCAATACACTGTACTTGCTGGGAAAAGACGCGAGTGCTATTTGCCTTGTGTAGGGCAATGGGAGCACAATAGTGACTTTCCTTATCATAAAACAACTCTTGCTCATAGGACCAGAAACTGCATGTGATTCAACTCCATTTAGGTCTGGGAAACAAATGCTAGCTCGCCTTACATGAAACACACTCTGCTTTTGAGAAAAGAGCACTCTTCTACTCTACTGTGTTTCCTATGGGGTCCGAACAGTGAGCTTGCTCAGAACAAAAGAACTGTGCTTCCTACACACAAGGGCCATATCTAGTTCAACTCTGCTTAAGAAACTGACAAGAACAATAGCTCCTCTTCCGTCCAATACACTGTACTTGCGGGGAAGAGACGCGAGTGCTATTTGCACTGTGTATGGCAATTAGAGCACAACAGTGACTCGTCTTACCAGAAAACAACTCTAGCTCGTAGGACAAAAAACTGCATGTGACTCAACTCCATTTAGGACTGGGAAACAAATGCTAGCTCGACGTCCAAGAAACACACTCTGCTTTTGAGAAAAGAGCACTCTTCTACTCTACTGTGTTTCCTATGTGTTCAGAACAGTGAGCTTTCTCAGAACAAAAAAACTGTGCTTCCTACACGCACGGCCATGTCTAGTTCAAGTCTGCTTAGGAACCTGACAAGAACAGTAGATCCTCTTCAGTCCAATACAGTGTACTTGCTGGGAACAGACGCCAATGCTATTTGTCCTGTGTATGGCAATGGCAGCCCAATAGTGACTCTTCTTACCAGAAAACAACTCTTGCTCGTGGACCAGAAACTCCATGTGATTCAACTCCATTTAGGACTGGGAAACAAACTCTAGCTTGCTTTACAAGAAACACACTCTGCTTTTGAGAAAAGAGCACTCTTCTACTCTACTGTGTTTCCTATAGGGCCAGAACAGTGAGCTTGCTCAGAAAAAAAGAACTGTGCTTCCTACACACAGGGGCCATATGTAGTTCAACTCTGCTTAGGAAACTGACAAGAAAAGTAGCTCCTCTTCAGTCCGATACACTGTACTTGCTGGGAACAGACGCGAGTGCTATTTGCACTGTGTATGGCAATGGGAGCGCAATAGTGACTTTCCTTACCAGAAAACAACTCTTGCTCGTAGGACCAGAAACTGCATATGATTCATCTCTATTTAGGACTGAGAAACAAATGCTAGCTTGCCTTCCATGAAACACACTCTGCTTTTGAGAAAAGAGCACTCTTCTACTCTACTGTGTTTCCTATGGGGTCCGAACAGTGAGCTTGCTCAGAACAAATGAACTGTACTTCCTACACACACGGACCATATCTAGTTCAACTCTGCTTAGGAAACTGACAAGAACAGTAGCTACTCTTCATTCCGATACACTGTACTTGCTGGGAACAGACGCGAGTGCTATTTGCACTGTGTATGGCAATGGGAGCGCAATAGTGACTTTCCTTACCAGAAAACAACTCTTGCTCGTAGGACCAGAAACTGCATGTGATTCAACTCCATTTAGGACTGAGAAACAAATGCTAGCTTGCCTTACATGAAACACACTCTTTTTTTGAGAAAAGAGCACTCTACTCTACTGTGTTTCCTAGGTGTTCCGAAAAGTGAGCTTTCTCAGAACAAAAAAAAATGTGCTTCCTACACACACGGCCATATCTAGTTCAAGTCTGCTTAGGAACCTGACAAGAACAGTAGATCCTCTTCAGTCCAATACACTGTACTTGCTGGGAACAGACGCCAGTGCTATTTGTCCTGTGTATAGCAATGGCAGCCCAATAGTGACTCTTCTTACCAGAAAACAACTCTTGCTCGTGGACCAGAAACTGCATGTGATTCAACTCCATTTAGGACTGGGAAACAAGTACTAGCTCGCCTTACATGAAACACACTCTGCTTTTGAGAAAAGAGCACTCTTCAACTCTACTGTGTTTCCTATGTTTTCCGAACAGTGAGCTTGCTGAGAACAAAAAAAAACTGTGCTTCCTACACACACGGCCATATCTAGTTCAAGTCTGCTTTGGAACCTGACAAGAATAGTAGATCCTCTTCAGTCCAATACACTGTACTTGCTGGGAAAAGACGCCAGTGCTATTTGTCCTGTGTATGGCAATGGCAGCGCAATAGTGACTCTTCTTACCAGAAAACAACTCTTGCTCGTAGTACCAGAAACTGCATGTGATTCAACTCCATTTAGGCCTGGGAAACAAACTCTAGCTCGCTTTACATGAAAAACACTCTGCTTTTGAGAAAAGAGCACTCTTCTACTCTACTGTGTTTCCTATAGGGCCAGAACAGTGAGCTTGCTCAGAAAAAAAGAACTGTGCTTCCTAAACACACGGGCCATATCTACTTCAACTCTGCTTAGGAAACTGAGAAGAACAGTAGCTCCCCTTCAGTCCAATACACTGTACTTGCTGGGAAGAGAGGCGAGGACTATTTGCACTGTGTATGGCAATGGGAGCGCAATAGTGACTTTCTTTACCAGAAAACAACTCTTGCTCATAGGACCAGAAACTGCATGTGATTCCACTCCATTTAGGACTGGGAAACAAACGGTAGCTCGCTTTACAAGAAACACACTCTGCTTTAGAGAAAAGAGCACTCTTCTACTCTACTGTGTTTCCTATAGGGTCCGAACAGTGAGCTTGCTCAGAACAAAAGAACTGTGCTTCCTACACACATGGCCATATCTAGTTCAAGTCTGCTTAGGAACCTGACAAGAACGGTAGATCCTCTTCAGTCCAATACACTGTACTTGCTGGGAACAGACGCCAGTGCTATTTGTCCTGTGTATGGCAATGGCAGCGCAATAGTGACTCTTCTTACCAGAAAACAACTCTTGCTCGTGGACCAGAAACTGCATGTGATTCAACTCCATTTAGGACGTCGAAACAAACGCTAGCTCGCCTTACAAGAAACACACTCTGCTTTTGAGAAAAGAGCACTCTTCTACTCTACTGTGTTTCCTAGGGACCAAACAGTGAGCTTGCTCAGAGCAAAAGAACTGTGCTTCCTACACACACGGGCCATATCTATTTCAACTCTGCTTAGGAAACTGAGAAGAACAGTAGCTCCTCTTCAGTCCAATACACTTTACTTGCGGGGAACAGACGCGAGTGCTATTTGCACTGTGTATGGCAATTGGAGCACAATAGTGACTCTTCTTACCAGAAAACAACTCTTGCTCGTAGGACAAAAAACTGCATGTGACTCAACTCCATTTAAGACTGGGAAACAAATGCTAGCTCGCATTAAAAGAAACACACTCTGCTTTAGAGAAAAGAGCACTCTTCTACTCTACTGTGTTTCCTATAGGGCCAGAACAGTGAGCTTGCTCAGAACATAAGAACTGTGCTTCCTACACACGGGCCATATCGAGTTCAACTCTGCTTAGGAACCTGACAAGAACAGTAGCTCCTCTTCATTCCAATACACTGTACTTGCTGGGAAGAGACGCATGTGCTATTTGCACTGTGTATGGCAATGGGAGCACAATAGTGACTTTCCTTACCAGAAAACAACTCTTGCTCGTAGGACCAGAAACTGCATGTGATTCCACTCCATTTAGGACTGGAAACAAACGCAAGCTCGCCTTACAAGAAACACACTCTGCTTTTGAGAAAAGAGCACTCTTCTACTCTACTGTGCTTCCTATGGGGTCCGAACAGTGAGCTTGCTCAGAACAAAAGAACTGTGCTTCGTACACACGACCATATCTAGTTCAATTCTGTTTAGGAACCTGACAAGAACAGTAGATCCTCTTCAGTCTTATATACTGTACTTGTTGGGAACAGACGCCAGTGCTATTTGTCCTGTGTATGGTAATGGCAGCGCAATAGTGACTCTTCTTACCATAAAACAACTCTTGCTCATAGGACCAGAAACTGCAAGTGTCTCAACTCCATTTAGGAGTGGGAAACAAAAGCTAGCTCACCTTACAAGAAACACACTCTGCTTTAGAGAAAAGAGCACTCTTCTACTTTACTGTGTTTCCTATAGGGCCAGAAGAGTGAGCTTGCTCAGAACAAAAGAACTGTGCTTCCTACACACGGGCCATATCTAGTTCAACTCTGCTTAGGAAACTGACAAGAACAGTAGCTCCTCTTCAGTCCGATACACTGTACTTGCTGGGAACAGACGCGAGTGCTATTTGCACTGTGTATGGCAATGGGAGCGCAATAGTGACTTTCCTTACTAGAAAACAACTCTTGCTCGTTGAACCAGATACTTCATGTGATTCAACTCCATTTAGGACAGGGAAACAAATGCTAGCTCGCCTTAAATGAAACACACTCTGCTTTTGAGAAAAGAGCACTCTTCTACTCTACTGTGTTTCCTATGTGTTCCGAACAGTGAGCTTGCTGAGAACAAAAAAACTGTGCTTCCTACACACACGGCCATATCTAGTTCAAGTCTGCTTAGGAACCTGACAAGAACAGTAGATCCTCTTCAGTCCAATACACTGTACTTGCTGGGAACAGACTCCAGTGCTATTTGTCCTCTGTATGGCAATGGCAGCACAATAGTGACTCTTCTTACTAGAAAACAACTCTTGCTCGTAATACCAGAAACTGCATGTGGTTCAACTCCATTTAGGACTGGGAAACAAACTCTAGCTCGCTTTACAAGAAACACACTCTGCTTTTGAGAAAAGTGCACTCTTCTACTCTACTGTGTTTCCCATAGGGCCAGAACAGTGAGCTTGCTTCGAAAAAAAGAACTGTGCTTCCTACACACACGGGCCATATCTAGTTCAACTCTGCTTAGGAAACTGAGAAGAACAGTAGCTCCTCTTCAGTCCAATACACTGTACTTGCTGGGAACAGACGCGAGGGCTATTTGCACTGTGTATGGCAATGGGAGCGCAATAGTGACTTTCTTTACCAGAAAACAACTCTTGCTCGTAGGACCAGAAACTGCCTGTGATTCCACTCCATTTAGGACTGGGAAACAAACGGTAGCTCGCCTTACAAGAAACACACTCTGCTTTAGAGAAAAGAGCACTCTTCTACTCTACTGTGTTTCCTATGGGGTCCAAACAGTGAGCATGCTCAGAACAAAAGAACTGTGCTTCCTACACACACGGACCATATCTAGTTCAACTCTGCTTAGTAAACTGACAAGAACAGTAGCTCCTATTCAGTCCAATACACTGTACTTGCTGGGAAAAGACGCGAGTGCTATTGGCCTTGTGTAGGGCAATGGGAGCACAATGGTGACTTTCCTTACCATAAAACAACTCTTGCTCATAGGACCAGAAACTGCATGTGATTCAACTCCATTTAGGTCTGGGAAACAAATGCTAGCTCGCCTTACATGAAACACACTCTGCTTTTGAGAAAAGAGCACTCTTCTACTCTACTGTGTTTCCTATGGGGTCCGAACAGTGAGCTTGCTCAGAACAAAAGAACTGTGCTTCCTACACACAAGGGACATATCTAGTTCAACTCTGCTTAGGAAACTGACAAGAACAGTAGCTCCTTTTCAGTCCAATACCCTGTACTTGCGGGGAAGAGACGCGAGTGCTATTTGCACTGTGTATGGCAATTAGAGCACAATAGTGACCCGTCTTACCAGAAAACAACTCTAGCTCGTAGGACAAAAAACTGCATGTGACTCAACTCCATTTAGGACTGGGAAACAAATGCTAGCTCGATGTCCAAGAAACACACTCTGCTTTTGAGAAAAGAGCACTCTTCTACTCTACTGTGTTTCCTATGTGTTCGGAAAAGTGAGCTTGCTCAGAACAAAAAAACTGTGCTTCCTACACACACGGCCATGTCTAGTTCAAGTCTGCTTAGGAACCTGACAAGAACAGTAGATCCTCTTCAGTCCAATACAGTGTACTTGCTGGGAACAGACGCCAATGCTATTTGCCCTGTGTATGGCAATGGCAGCGCAATAGTGACTCTTCTTACCAGAAAACAACTCTTGCTCGTGGACCAGAAACTGCATGTGATTCAACTCCATTTAGGACTGGGAAACAAACTCTAGCTCGCTTTACAAGAAACACACTCTGCTTTTGAGAAAAGAGCACTCTTCTACTCTACTGTGTTTCCTATAGGGCCAGAACAGTGAGCTTGCTCAGAAAAAAAGAACTGTGCTTCCTACACACAGGGGCCATATGTAGTTCAACTCTGCTTAGGAAACTGACAAGAACAGTAGCTCTTCTTCTTTCCAATACACTGTACTTGCTGGGAACAGATGGGAGGGCTCTTTGCACTGTGTATGGCAATGGGAGCACAATAGTGACTTTCCTTACCAGAAAACAACTCTTGCTCGTAGGAACACAAACTGCATGTGATTCCACTCCATTTAGGTATGGGAAACAAACGCTACCTCGCCTTAAAAGAAACACACTCTGCTTTTGAGAAAAAAGCACTCTTCTACTCTACTGTGCTTCGTATGGGGTCCGAACAGTGAGCTTGCTCAGAACAAAAAAACTGTGCTTCCTACACACACGGCCATATCTAGTTCAAGTCTGCTTAGGAACCTGACAAGAACAATTGATCCTCTTCAGCCCAATATACTGTACTTGCTGCGAACAGAAGCCAGTGCTATTTGTCCTGTGTATGGCAATGGCAGCGCAATAGTGACTCTTTTTACCAGAAAACAACTCTTGCTCGTAGTACCAGAAACTGCATGGGATTCAACTCCATTTAGGACTGCGAAACAAACGCTAGCTCGCATTACAAATAACACACTCTGCTTTAGAGAAAAGAGCACTCTTCTGCTCTACTGTGTTTCCTATAGGGCCAGAACAGTGAGCTTGCTCAGAACATAAGAACTGTGCTTCCTACACACACGGGCCATATCTACTTCAACTCTGCTTAGGAAACTGACAAGAACAGTAGCTCCTCTTCAGTCCGATACACTGTAATGCTGGGAACAGACGCGAGTGCTATTTGCACTGTGTATGGCAATGGGAGCGCAATAGTGACTTTCCTTACCAGAAAACAACTCTTGCAAATAAGACTAGAAACTGCATGTGATTCAACTCCATTTAGGACTGGGAAACAAACGCTAGCTCGCCTTACAAGAAACACACTCTGCTTTTGAGAAAAGAGCACTCTTCTACTTTACTGTGTTTCCTATGGGGTCCAAACAGTGAGCTTGCTCAGAACAAAAAACTGTGCTTCCTACACACGGACAATATCTAGTTCAACTCTGCTTAGGAAACTGACAAGAACAGTAGATCCTCTTCAGCCCAATACACTGTACTTGCTGCGAGCAGATGCCAGTGCTATTTGTCCTGTGTATGGCAATGGCAGTGCAATAGTGACTCTTCTTACCATAAAACAACTCTTGCTCGTAGTACCAGAAACTGCATGGGATTCAACTCCATTTAGGACTGCGAAACAAACGCTAGCACGCCTTAAAACAAATACACTCTGCTTTAGAGAAAAAAGCACTCTTCTACTCTACTGTGTTTCCTATGGGGTCCAAACAGTGAGCTTGCAAAGAACAAAAGAACTGTGCTTCCTAAAAACACGGATCATATCTAGTTCAACTCTGCTTAGGAAACTGACAAGAACAGTAGCACCTATCCAGTCCAATACACTGTACTTGCTGGGAACAGACGCGAGTGCTATTTGCACTGTGTATGGCAATGGGAGCGCAATGTGACTTTCCTTACCAGAAAAGAACTCTTGATCGTAGGACCTGAAACTGCATGTGATTCAACTCCATTTAGGACTAGGAAACAAACGCTAGCTCGCCTTACAAGAAACACACTCCGCTTTTGAGAAAAGAGCACTCTTCTACTCTACTGTGTTTCCTATAGGGCCAGAACAGTGACTTGCTCAGAACATAAGAACTGTGCTTCCTACACACACGGGCCATATCTACTTCAACTCTGCTTAGGAAACTGACAAGAACAGTAGCTCCTTTTCAGTCCCATACACTGCACTTGCTGGGAACATACGCGAGTGCCATTTGCACTGTGTATGCAATGGGAGCGCAATAGTGACTTTCCTTACCAGAAAACAACTCTTGCTCGTAGGACCAGAAGCTGCATGTGATTCAACTCAATTTAGGACTTCGAAACAAATGCTATCTTGCCTTACAAGAAACACACTCTGCTTTTGAGAAAAGAGCACTCTTCTACTCTACTGTGTTTCCTATGGGGTCCGAACAGTGAGCTTGCTCAGAGCAAAAGAACTGTGCTTCCTACACACACGGGCCATATCGAGTTCAACTCTGCTTAGGAACCTGACAAGAACAGTAGCTCCTCTTCATTCCAATACACTGTACTTGCTGGGAACAGACGCATGTGCTATTTGCACTGTGTATGGCAATGGGAGCGCAATAGTGACTTTCCTTACCAGAAAACAACTCTTGCTCGTAGGACCAGAAACTGCATGTGATTCCACTCCATTTAGGACTGGAAACAAACGGTAGCTCGCCTTACAAGAAACACACTCTGCTTTTGAGAAAAGAAAACTCTTCTACTCTACTGTGCTTCCTATGGGGTACGAACAGTGAGCTTGCTCAGAACAAAAGAACTGTGCTTCGTACACACGACCATATCTAGTTCAATTCTGTTTAGGAACCTGACAAGAACAGTAGAATCTCTTCAGTCCAATATACTGTACTTGCTGGGAACAGACGCCAGTGCTATTTGTCCTGTGTATGGCAATGGCATCGCAATAGTGACTCTTCTTACCATAAAACAACTCTTGCTCATAGGACCAGAAACTGCAAGTGTTTCTACTCCATTTAGGACTTGGAAACAAAAGCTAGCTCACCTTACAAGAAACACACTCTGCTTTAGAGAAAAGAGCACTCTTCTACTTTACTGTGTTTCCTATAGGGCCAGAACAGTGAGCTTGCTCAGAACAAAAAAACTGTGCTTCCTACACACGGGCCATATCTAGTTCAACTCTGCTTAGGAAACTGACAAGAACAGTAGCTCCTCTTCAGTCCGATACACTGTACTTGCTGGGAACAGACTCGAGTGCTATTTGCACTGTGTATGGCAATGGGAGCGCAATAGTGACTTTTCTTACCAGAAAACAACTCTTGCTCGTTGAACCAGATACTTCATGTGATTCAACTCCATTTAGGACAGGGAAACAAATGCTAGCTCGCCTTACATGAAACACACTCTGCTTTTGAGAAAAGAGCACTCTTCTACTCTACTGTGTTTCCTATGGGGTCCGAACAGTGAGCTTGCTCAGAACAAAAAAACTGTGCTTCCTACACACACGGCCATATCTAGTTCAAGTCTGCTTAGGAACCTGACAAGAACAGTAGATCCTCTTCAGTCCAATACACTGTACTTGCTGGGAACAGACTCCAGTGCTATTTGTCCTCTGTATGGCAATGGCAGCGCAATAGTGACTCTTCTTACCAGAAAACAACTCTTGCTCGTAATACCAGAAACTGCATGTGATTCAACTCCATTTAGGACTGGGAAACAAACTCTAGCTCGCTTTACAAGAAACACACTCTGCTTTTGAGAAAAGAGCACTCTTCTACTCTACTGTGTTTCCTATAGGGCCAGAACAGTGAGCTTGCTTCGAAAAAATGAACTGTGCTTCCTACATACACGGGCCATATCTAGTTCAACTCTGCTTAGGAAACTGAGAAGAACAGTAGCTCCTCTTCAGTCCAATACACTGTACTTGCTGGGAACAGACGCGAGGGCTATTTGCACTGTGTATGGCAATGGGAGCGCAATAGTTACTTTCTTTACCAGAAAACAACTCTTGCTCGTAGGACCAGAAACTGCATGTGATTCCACTCCATATAGGACTGGGAAACAAACGGTAGCTCGCCTTACAAGAAACACACTCTGCTTTAGAGAAAAGAGCACTCTTCTACTCTACTGTGTTTCCTATGGGGTCCAAACAGTGAGCATGCTCAGAACAAAAGAACTGTGCTTCCTACACACACGGACCATATCTAATTCAACTCTGCTTAGTAAACTAACAAGAACAGTAGCTCCTATTCAGTCCAATACACTGTACTTGCTGGGAAAAGACGCGAGTGCTATTTGCCTTGTGTAGGGCAATGGGAGCACAATAATGACTTTCCTTACCATAAAACAACTCTTGCTCATAGGACCAGAAACTGCATGTGATTCAACTCCATTTAGGACAGGGAAACAAATGCTAGCTCGCCTTACATGAAACACACTCTGCTTTTGAGAAAAGAGCACTCTTCTACTCTACTGTGTTTCCTATGGCGTCCGAACAGTGAGCTTGCTCAGAACAAAAGAACTGTGCTTCCTACACACAAGGGCCATATCTAGTTCAACTCTGCTTAGGAAAATGACAAGACTAGTAGCTCCTTTTCAGTCCAATACACTGTACTTGCGGGGAAGAGATGCGAGTGCTACTTGCACTGTGTATGGCAATTGGAGCACAATAGTGACTCGTCTTACCAGAAAACAACTCTTGCTCGTAGGACAAAAAACTGCATGTGACTCAATTCCATTTAGGACTGGGAAACAAATGCTAGCTCGACGTCCAAGAAACACACTCTGCTTTTGAGAAAAGAGCACTCTTCTACTCTACTGTGTTTCCTATGTGTTCAGAAAAGTGAGCTTGCTCAGAACAAAAAAACTGTGCTTCCTACACACACGGCCATGTCTAGTTCAAGTCTGCTTAGGAACCTGACAAGAACAGTAGATCCTCTTCAGTCCAATACACTGTACTTGCTGGGAACAGACTCCAGTGCTATTTGTCCTCTGTATGGCAATGGCAGCGCAATAGTGACTCTTCTTACCAGAAAACAACTCTTGCTCGTAATACCAGAAACTCCATGTGATTCAACTCCATTTAGGACTGGGAAACAAACTCTAGCTCGCTTTACAAGAAACACACTCTGCTTTTGAGAAAAGAGCACTCTTCTACTCTACTGTGTTTACTATAGGGCCAGAACAGTGAGCTTGCTCAGAAAAAAAGAACTGTGCTTCCTACACACAGGGGCCATATGTAGTTCAACTCTGCTTAGGAAACTGACAAGAACAGTAGCTCCTCTTCTTTCCAATACACTGTACTTGCTGGGAACAGATGGGAGGGCTATTTGCACTGTGTATGGCAATGGGAGCACAATAGTGACTTTCCTTACCAGAAAACAACTCTTGCTCGTAGGAACACAAACTGCATGTGATTCCACTCCATTTAGGTATGGGAAACAAACGCTAGCTCGCCTTAAAAGAAACACACTCTGCTTTTGAGAAAAAAGCACTCTTCTACTCTACTGTGTTTCCTATGGGGTCCGAACAGTGAGCTTGCTCAGAACAAAAAAACTGTGCTTCCTACACACACGGCCATATCTAGTTCAAGTCTGCTTAGGAACCTGACAAGAACAATTGATCCTCTTCAGCCCAATATACTCTACTTGCTGCGAACAGAAGCCAGTGCTATTTGTTCTGTGTATGGCAATGGCAGCGCAATAGTGACTCTTTTTACCAGAAAACAACTCTTGCTCGTAGTACCAGAAACTGCATGGGATTCAACTCCATTTAGGACTGCGAAACAAACGCTAGCTCGCATTACAAATAACACACTCTGCTTTAGAGAAAAGAGCACTCTTCTGCTCTACTGTGTTTCCTATAGGGCCAGAACAGTGAGCTTGCTCAGAACATAAGAACTGTGCTTCCTACACACACGGGCCATATCTACTTCAACTCTGCTTAGGAAACTGACAAGAACAGTAGCTCCTCTTCAGTCCGATACACTGTACTTGCTGGGAACAGACGCGAGTGCTATTTGCACTGTGTATGGCAATGGGAGCGCAATAGTGACTTTCCTTACCAGAAAACAACTCTTGCTCATAAGACTAGAAACTGCATGTGATTCAACTCCATTTAGGACTGGGAAACAAACGCTAGCTCGCCTTACAAGAAACACACTCTGCTTTTGAGAAAAGAGCACTCTTCTACTTTACTGTGTTTCCTATGGGGTCCAAACAGTGAGCTTGCTCAGAACAAAAAACTGTGCTTCCTACACACGGACAATATCTAGTTCAACTCTGCTTAGGAAACTGACAAGAACAGTAGATCCTCTTCAGCCCAATACACTGTACTTGCTGCGAACAGATGCCAGTGCTATTTGTCCTGTGTATGGCAATGGCAGTGCAATAGTGACTCTTCTTACCATAAAACAACTCTTGCTCGTAGTACCAGAAACTGCATGGGATTCAACTCCATTTAGGACTGCGAAACAAACGCTAGCACGCCTTACAACAAATACACTCTGCTTTAGAGAAAAAAGCACTCTTCTACTCTACTGTGTTTCCTACGGGGTCCAAACAGTGAGCTTGCAAAGAACAAAAGAACTGTGCTTCCTACATACACGGATCATATCTAGTTCAACTCTGCTTAGGAAACTGACAAGAACAGTAGCACCTATCCAGTCCAATACACTGTACTTGCTGGGAACAGACGCGAGTGCTATTTGCACTGTGTATGGCAATGGGAGCGCAATGTGACTTTCCTTAACAGAAAAGAACTCTTGATCGTAGGACCTGAAACTGCATGTGATTCAACTCCATTTAGGACTAGGAAACAAACGCTAGCTCGCCTTACAAGAAACACACTCCGCTTTTGAGAAAAGAGCACTCTTCTACTCTACTGTGTTTCCTATAGGGCCAGAACAGTGACTTGCTCAGAACATAAGAACTGTGCTTCCTACACACACGGGCCATATCTACTTCAACTCTGCTTAGGAAACTGACAAGAACAGTAGCTCCTTTCCAGTCCCATACACTGCACTTGCTGGGAACATACGCGAGTGCCATTTGCACTGTGTATGCAATGGGAGCGCAATAGTGACTTTCCTTACCAGAAAACAACTCTTGCTCGTAGGACCAGAAACTGCATGTGATTCAACTCAATTTAGGACTTCGAAACAAATGCTATCTTGCCTTACAAGAAACACACTCTGCTTTTGAGAAAAGAGCACTCTTCTACTCTACTGTGTTTCCTATGGGGTCCGAACAGTGAGCTTGCTCAGAGCAAAAGAACTGTGCTTCCTACACACACGGGCCATATCGAGTTCAACTCTGCTTAGGAACCTGACAAGAACAGTAGCTCCTCTTCATTCCAATACACTGTACTTGCTGGGAACAGACACATGTGCTATTTGCACTGTGTATGGCAATGGGAGCGCAATAGTGACTTTCCTTACCAGAAAACAACTCTTGCTCGTAGGACCAGAAACTGCATGTGATTCCACTCCATTTAGGACTGGAAACAAACGCAAGCTCGCCTTACAAGAAACACACTCTGCTTTTGAGAAAAGAGCACTCTTCTACTCTACTGTGCTTCCTATGGGGTCCGAACAGTGAGCTTGCTCAGAACAAAAGAACTGTGCTTCGTACACACGACCATATCTAGTTCAATTCTGTTTAGGAACCTGACAAGAACAGTAGAATCTCTTCAGTCCAATATACTGTACTTGCTGGGAACAGACGCCAGTGCTATTTGTCCAGTGTATGGCAATGGCATCGCAATAGTGACTCTTCTTACCATAAAACAACTCTTGCTCATAGGACCAGAATCTGCAAGTGTTTCAACTCCATTTAGGACTTGGAAACAAAAGCTAGCTCACCTTACAAGAAACACACTCTGCTTTAGAGAAAAGAGCACTCTTCTACTTTACTGTGTTTCCTATAGGGCCAGAACAGTGAGCTTGCTCAGAACAAAAGAACTGTGCTTCCTACACACGGGCCATATCTAGTTCAACTCTGCTTAGGAAACCAACAAGAACAGTAGCTCCTCTTCAGTCCGATACACTGTACTTGCTGGGAACAGACGCGAGGGCTATTTGCACTGTGTATGGCAATGGGAGCGCAATAGTGACTTTCCTTACCAGAAAACAACTCTTGCTCGTTGAACCAGATACTTCATGTGATTCAACTCCATTTAGGACAGGGAAACAAATGCTAGCTCGCCTTACATGAAACACACTCTGCTTTTGAGAAAAGAGCACTCTTCTACTCTACTGTGTTTCCTATGGGGTCCGAACAGTGAGCTTGCTCAGAACAAAAAAACTGTGCTTCCTACACACACGGCCATATCTAGTTCAACTCTGCTGAGGAAACTGACAAGAACAGTAGCTCCTAATCAGTCCAATACACTGTACTTGAAGGGAACAGACACGAGTACTATTTGCACTGTGTATGGCATTTGGAGCGAAATAGTGACTCTTCTTACCAGAAAACAACTCTTGCTCGTAGGACCAAAAACTGTATGTGACTCAACTCCATTTAGGACTGGGAAACAAAAGCGAGCTCACCTTACAATAAAAACACTCTGATTTAGAGAAAAGAGCACTCTTCTACTCTACTGTGTTTCCTATGGGGTCCAAACAGTGAGCTTGCTCAGAACAAAAGAACTGTGCTTCCTACACACACGGGCCATATCGCGTTCAACTCTTCTTAGGAAACTGACAAGAACAGTAGCTCCTATTCAGTCCAATACACTGTACTTGCTGGGAACAGACGCGAGTGCTATTTGTACTGTGTATGGCAATTGGAACACAATAGTGACTCGTCTTACCAGAAAACAACTCTTGCTCGTAGTACATAAAACTGCATGTGACTCAACTCCATTTAGTACTGGGAAACAAACACTAGCTCACCTTCCAAGAAACACACTCTGCTTTTGAGAAAAGAGCACTCTTCTACTGTACTGTTTCCTATGTGTTCCGAACAGTGAGCTTGCTCATAACAAAAAAACTGTGCTTCCAACAAACACAGCCATATCTAGTTCAAGTCTGCTTAGGAAACTGACAAGAACAGTAGATCCTCTTCAATCCGATACACTGTACTTGCTGGGAACAGGCGTGAGTGCTATTTGCACTGTGTATGGCAATGGGAGCGCAATAGTGACTTTCCTTACCAGAAAACAACTCTTGCTCGTAGGACCAGAAACTGCATGTGATTCCACTCCATTTAGGACTGGGAAACAAACGCAAGCTCGCCTTACAAGAAACACACTCTGCTTTTGAGAAAAGAGCACTCTTCTACTCTACTGTGCTTCCTATGGGGTCCGAACAGTGAGCTTGCTCAGAACAAAAGAACTGTGCTTCGTACACACGACCATATCTATTTCAATTCTGTTTAGGAACCTGACAAGAACAGTAGATCCTCTTCAGTCCAATATACTGTACTTGCTGGGAACAGACGCCAGTGCTATGTGTCCTGTGTATGGCGATGGCATCGCAATAGTGACTCTTCTTACCATAAAACAACTCTTGCTCATAGGACCAGAAACTGCAAGTGTTTCAACTCCATTTAGGACTTGGAAACAAAAGCTAGCTCACCTTACAAGAAACACACTCTGCTTTAGAGAAAAGAGCACTCTTCTACTTTACTGTGTTTCCTATAGGGCCAGAACAGTGAGCTTGCTCAGAACAAAAGAACTGTGCTTCCTACACACGGGCCATATCTAGTTCAACTCTGCTTAGGAAACTGACAAGAACAGTAGCTCCTCTTCAGTCTGATACACTGTACTTGCTGGGAACAGACGCGAGTGCTATTTGCACTGTGTATGGCAATGGGAGCGCAATAGTGACTTTCCTTACCAGAAAACAACTCTTGCTCGTTGAACCAGATACTTCATGTGATTCAACTCCATTTAGGACAGGGAAACAAATGCTAGCTCGCCTTACATGAAACACACTCTGCTTTTGAGAAAAGAGCACTCTTCTACTCTACTGTGTTTCCTATGGGGTCCGAACAGTGAGCTTGCTGAGAACAAAAAAACTGTGCTTCCTACACACACGGCCATATCTAGTTCAACTCTGCTGAGGAAACTGACAAGAACAGTAGCTCCTAATCAGTCCAATACACTGTACTTGAAGGGAACAGACACGAGTACTATTTGCACTGTGTATGGCATTTGGAGCGAAATAGTGACTCTTCTTACCAGAAAACAACTCTTGCTCGTAGGACCAAAAACTGTATGTGACTCAACTCCATTTAGGACTGGGAAACAAAAGCGAGCTCACCTTACAATAAAAACACTCTGATTTAGAGAAAAGAGCACTCTTCTACTCTACTGTGTTTCCTATGGGGTCCAAACAGTGAGCTTGCTCAGAACAAAAGAACTGTGCTTCCTACACACACGGGCCATATCGCGTTCAACTCTTCTTAGGAAACTGACAAGAACAGTAGCTCCTATTCAGTCCAATACACTGTACTTGCTGGGAACAGACGCGAGTGCTATTTGTACTGTGTATGGCAATTGGAACACAATAGTGACTCGTCTTACCAGAAAACAACTCTTGCTCGTAGTACATAAAACTGCATGTGACTCAACTCCATTTAGTACTGGGAAACAAACACTAGCTCACCTTCCAAGAAACACACTCTGCTTTTGAGAAAAGAGCACTCTTCTACTGTACTGTTTCCTATGTGTTCCGAACAGTGAGCTTGCTCATAACAAAAAAACTGTGCTTCCAACAAACACAGCCATATCTAGTTCAAGTCTGCTTAGGAAACTGACAAGAACAGTAGATCCTCTTCAATCCGATACACTGTACTTGCTGGGAACAGACGTGAGTGCTATTTGCACTGTGTATGGCAATGGGAGCGCAATAGTGACTTTCCTTACCAGAAAACAACTCTTGCTCGTAGGACCAGAAACTGCATGTGATTCCACTCCATTTAGGACTGGGAAACAAATGCTAGCTCGCCTTCCAAGAAACACACTCTGCTTTTGAGAAAAGAGCACTCTTCTACTGTACTGTTTCCTATGTGTTCCGAACAGTGAGCTTGCTCAGAACAAAAAAAATGTGCTTCCTACACACACGGCCATATCTAGTTCAAGTCTGCTTAGGAAACTGACAAGAACAGTAGCTCCTATTCAGTCTGATACACTGTACTTGCTGGGAACAGACGCGAGTGCTATTTGCACTGTATATGGCATTTGGAGCGCAACAGTGACTCTTCTTACCAGAAAACAACTCTTGCTCGTAGGACAAAAAACTGCATGTGACTCAACTCCATTTAGGACTGGGAAACTAAAGCGAGCTCGCCTTCCAAAAACACACTCTGCTTTTGAGAAAAGAGCACTCTTCTACTCTACTGTGTTTCCTATGTGTTCCGAACAGTGAGCTTACTCAGAACAAAACAACTGTGCTTCCTACACACACGGCCATATCTAGATCAAGTCTGCTTAGGAAACTGACAAGAACAGTAGCTCCTGTTCAGTCCGATACACTGTACTTGCTGGGAACAGACGTGAGTGCTATTTGCACTGTATATGGCATTTGGAGCGCAACAGTCTCTCTTCTTACCAGAAAACAACTCTTGCTTGTAGGACCAAAATCTGCATGTGACACAACTCCATTTAGGACTTAAAACAAACGCGAGCTCGCCTTACAAGAAACACACTCTGCTTTTAAGAAAAGTGCACTCTTCTACTCTACTGTGTTTCCTATAGGGCCAGAACAGTGAGCTTGCTCAGAACATAAGAACTGTGCTTCCTACACACACGGGCCATATCTAGTTCAACTCTGCTTAGGAAACTGACAAGAACAGTAGCTCCTCTTCAGTCTGATACACTGTACTTGCTGGAAACAGACGCATGTGCTATTTGCACTGTGTATGGCAATGGGAGCGCAATAGTGACATTTCTTACCAGAAAACAACTCTTGTTCATAGGACCAGAAACTTCATGTGATTCCACTCCATTTAGGACTGGGAAACAAACGCTAGCTCGCCTTACAAGAAACACACTCTGCTTCAGAGAAAAGAGCACTCTTCTGCACTACTGTGTTTCCTATGGGGTCCAAACAGTGAGCTTGCTCAGAACAAAAGAACTGTGCTTCCTACACACACGGGCCATATCTCGTTCAACTCTTCTTAGGAAACTGACAAGAACAGTCGCTCCTATTCAGTCCAATACACTGTACTTGCTGGGAAGAGACGCGAGTGCTATTTGCACTGTGTATGGCAATTGGAACACAATAGTGACTCGTCTTACCAGAAAACAACTCTTGCTCGTAGTACAAAAAACTGCATGTGACTCAACTCCATTTAGTACTGGGAAACAAACACTAGCTCGCCTTCCAAAAAACACACTCTGCTTTTGAGAAAAGAGCACTCTTCTAATGTACTGTTTCCTATGTGTTCCAAACAGTGAGCTTGCTCAGAACAAAAAAACTGTGCTTCCTACAAACATTGCCACATCTAGTTCAAGTCTGCTTAGGAACCTGAGAAGAACAGTAGCTCCTATTCAGTCCAATACACTGTACTTGCTGGGAAGAGACGCGAGTGCTATTTGCACTGTATATGACATTTGGAGCACAACAGTGACTCTTCTTACCAGAAAACAACTCTTGCTCGTAGGACCAGAAACTGCATGTGACTCAACTCCATTTAGGACTGGGAAACAAACGCGAGTTCGCCTTACAAGAAACACACTCTGCTTTTAAGAAAAGTGCACTCTTCTACTCTACTGTGTTTCCTATAGGGCCAGAACAGTGAGCTTGCTCAGAACATAAGAACTGTGCTTCCTACACACACGGGCCATATCTAGTTCAACTCTGCTTAGGAAACTGAGAAGAACAGTAGCTCCTCTTCAGTCTGATACACTGTACTTGCTGGGAACAGACGCATGTGCTATTTGCACTGTGTATGGCAATTGGAGCACAATAGTGACTTTCCTTACCAAAAAACAACTCTTGCTCGTAGGACCAGAAACTGCATGTGATTCAACTCCATATAGGACTGGGAAACAAACGTTAGCTCCCCTTACAAGAAACACAATCAGCTTTTGAGAAAAGAGCACTCTTCTACTCTACTGTGTTTCCTATAAGGCCAGTACAGTGAGCTTGCTCAGAACAAAAGAACTGTGCTTCCTACACACATGGCCATATCTAGTTCAACTCTGCTTAGGAACCTGACAAGAACAGTAGATCCTCTTCAGTCCAATACACTGTACATGCTGGGAACAGACGCGTGTGCTATTTGCCCTGTGTATGACAATGGGAGCACAATAGTGACTCTTCTTACCAGAAAACAACTCTTGCTCGTAGGACCAGAAACTGCATGTGATTACACTCCATTTAGGACTGGGAAAAAATGCTAGCTCGCCTTACAAGAAACACTATCTGCTTTAGAGAAAAGAGCACTCTTCTTCTCTACTGTGTTTCCTATAGGGCCAGAACAGTGAGCTTGCTCAGAAGAAAAGAACTGTGCTTCCTACACTCGGGCCATATCTAGTTCAACTCTGCTTAGGAAACTGACAAGAACAGTAGCTCCTCTTCAGACCAATACACTGTACTTGCTCGGAACAGACACGAGTGCTATTTGCACTGTGTATGGCAATTGGAGCACAATAGTGACTCGTCTTACCAGAAAACAACTCTTGCTCGTAGGAAAAAAAACTGCATGTGACTCAACTCCATTTAGGACTGGGAAACAAACACTAGCTCGCCTTCCAAGAAACACACTCTGCTTTTGAGAAAAGAGCACTCTTCTACTCTACTGTTTCCTATGTGTTCCGAACAGTGAGCTTGCTCAGAATAAAAAAACTGTGCTTCCTACAAACACGGCCACATCTAGTTCAAGTCTGCTTAGGAACCTGACAAGAACAGTAGATCCTCTTCAGTCCGATACACTGTACTTGCTGGGAACAGACGGGAGGGCTATTTGTACTGTGTATGGCAATGGGAGCGCAATAGAGACTTTCCTTACCAGAAAACAACTCTTGTTCGTAGGACCAGAAACTGCATGTGATTCAACTCCATTTAGGACTGGGAAACAAATGCTACCTCGCCTTACATGAAACATGCTCTGCTTTTGAGAAAAGAGCACTCTTCTACTCTACTGTGTTTCCTATAGGGCCAGAACAGTGAGCTTGCTCGGAACAAAAGAACTGTGCTTCCTACACACACGGCCCTATCTAGTTCAACTCTGCTTAGGAACCTGACAAGAACAGTAGATCCTCTTCAGTCCAATACACTGTACATGCTGGGAACAGACGCGAGTGATATTTGCCCTGTGTATGACAATGGGAGCACAATAGTGACTCTTCTTAACAGAAAACAACTCTTGCTCGTAGGACCAGAAACTGCATGAGAGGCAACTCCATTTAGGACTGGGAAACAAACACTAGCTTGCCTTACAAAAAACACTCTGATTTAGAGAAAAAAGCACTCTTCTACTCTATTGTGTTTCATAAGAGGTCCGAACAGTGAACATGCTCAAACCAAAAGAACTGTGCTTCCTACACACACGGCCATATCTAGTTCAATTCTGCTTAGGAACCTGACAAGAACAGTAGATCCTCTTCAGTCCAATACACTGTATTTGCTGAGAATAGACTCCAGTGCTATTTGTCCTGTGTATGGCAATGGCAGCACAATATTGACTATTCTTACCAGAAAACAACTCTTGCTCATAGGACCAGAAACTGCATGGAATTCAACTCCATTTAGGACTGGGAAATAAAAGCTAGCTCTCCTTACAAGTAACACACTCTGCTTTTGAGAAAAGAGCACTCTTCTACTCTACTGTGTTTCCTAGGGGTCCAAACAGTGAGCTTGCTCAGAACAAAAGAACTGTGATTCCTACACACACCGACCATATCTAGTTCAACTCTGCTTAGGAAACTGACAAGAACAGTAGCTCCTATTCAGTCCAATACACTGCACTTGCTGGGAACAGACGCGAGTGCTATTTGCACTGTGTATGGCAATGGGAGCACAATAGTAACTTTCCTTACCAGAAAACAACTCTTGCTCATAGGAACGGAAACTGCCTGTAATTGAACTCCATTTAGGACTGGGAAACAAACGCTAGCTCGCCTTACAAGAAACACACTCTGCTTTAGAGAAAAGAGCACAATGCTACTCTACTGTGTTTCCTATGGGGTCCAAACAGTGAGCTTGCTCAGAACAAAAGAACTGTGCTTCCTACACGGGAAATATCTAGTTCAACTCTGCTTAGGAAACTGACAAGAACAGTAGCTCCTATTCAGTCCAATACACTGCACTTGCTGGGAACAGACGCGAGTGCTATTTGCACTGTGTATGGCAATGGGAGCACAATAGTAACTTTCCTTACCAGAAAACAACTCTTGCTCATGGGAACGGAAACTGCCTGTGATTCAACTCCATTTAGGACTGGTAAACAAACGCTAGCTCGCCTTACAAGAAACACACTCTGCTTTTGAGAAAAGAGCACTCTTCTACTCTACTGTGTTTCCTATCGGGCCAGAACAATGAGCTTGCTGAGAACAAAAGAACTGTGCTTCCTACACACACAGACCATATCTAGTTCAACTCTGCTTAGGAAACTGACAAGAACAGTAGCTCCTATTCAGTCCAATACACTGTACTTGCTGGGAACAGACGCGAGTGCTATTTGCACTGTGTATGGCAATTGGAGCACAATAGTGACTCTTCTTACCAGAAAACAACTCTTGCTTGTAGGAGCAAAAACTGCATGTGACTCAACTCCATTTAGGACTGGGAAACAAACGCAAGCTCACCTTACAAGAAACACACTCTGCTTTTGAGAAAAGAGCACTCTTCTACTCTACTGTGTTTCCTGTAGGGCCAAAACAGTGAGCTTGCTCAGAACAAAAGAACTGTGCTTCCTAAACACACGGTCATATCTAGTTCAATTCTGCTTAGGAAACTGACAAGAATAGTAGATCCTCTTCAGTCCAAAACACTGTACTTGCTGGGAACAGACGCGAGTGCTATATGCCCTGTGTATGACAATGGGAGCACAATAGTGACTCTTCTTACCAGAAAACAACTCTTGCTCCTAGGACCAGAAACTGCATGGGATTCAACTCCATTTAAGACTGGGAAACAAATGCTAGCTCGCCTTACAAGAAACACACTCTGCTTTTGAGAAGAGAGCACTCTTCTACTCTACTGTGTTTCCTATGGGGTCCAAAGAGTGAGCTTGCTCAGAACAAAAGAACTGTGCTTCCTACACACACGGACCATATCTAGTTCAACTCTGCTTAGGAACCTGACAAGAACAGTAGCTCCTCTTCAGTCCAATACACTGTACTTGCTGGGAACAGACGCGAGTGCTATTTGCACTGTGTATGGCAATTGGAGCACAATAGTGACTCGTCTTACCATAAAACAACTCTTGCTTGTAGGACCAAAAACTGCCTGTGACTCAACTCCATTTAGGATTGGGAAACAAACGCTAGCTAGCCTTACAAGAAACACACTCTGCTTTAGAGAAAAGCGCACTCTTCTACTCTACTGTGTTTCCTATAGGGCCAGAACAGTGAGCCTGCTCAGAACAAAGGAACTGTGCTTCCTACACACACGGCCATATCTAGTTCAACTCTGCTTAGGAACCTGACAAGAACAGTAGATCCTCTTCAGTCCAATACACTGTACATGGTGAGAACAGACGCCAGCGCTATTTGCCCTGTGTATGACAATGGGAGCACATTAGTGACTCTTCTTACCAGAAAACAACTCTTGCTCATAGGACCAGAAACTGCATGTGATTCAACTCCATTTAGGACTGGGAAACAAACGATAGCTCGTTTTACAAGAAACACACTCTGCTTTTGAGAAAAGAGCACTCTTCCACTCTACAGTGTTTCCTATCGGGCCAGAACAGTGAGCTTGCTGAGAACAAAAGAACTGTTCTTCCTACACACACGGACCATATCTAGTTCAACTCTGCTTAGGAAACTGACAAGAACAGTAGCTCCTATTCAGTCCAATACACTGTACCTGCGGGGAACAGACGCGAGTGCTCTTTGCACTGTGTATGGCAATTGGAGCACAATAGTGACTCTTCTTACCAGAAAACAACTCTTGCTCGTAGGACCAAAAACTGCATTTGATTCAACTCCATTTAGGACTGGGAAACAAACGCGAGCTCGCCTTACAAGAAACACACTCTGCTTTTGAGAAAAGAGCACTCTTCTACACAACTGTGTTTCCTATAGGACCAAAACAGTGAGCATGCTCAGAACAAAAGAACTGTGCTTCCTACACACACGGTCATATCTAGTTCAAATCTGCTTAGGAAACTGACAAGAATAGTAGATCCTCTTCAGTCCAATACACTGTACTTGCTGGGAACAGACGCGAGTGCTATTTGCCCTGTGTATGACAATATGAGCGCAATAGTGACTCTTCTTACCAGAAAACAACTCTTGCTCGTAGGACCAGAAACTGCATGTGATTCAACTCCATTTAGGACTGGGAAACAAATGCTAGCTCGCCTTACAAGAAACACACTCTGCTTTTGAGAAAAGAGCACTCTTCTACCCTCCTGAGTTTCCTATGGGGTCCGAACAGTGAGCTTGCTCAGAACAAAAGAACTGTGCTTCCTACACACACGGGCCATATCTAGTTCAACTCTGCTTAAAAAACTGACAAGAACAGTAGATCCTCTTCAGTCCAATACACTGTACTTGCTGGGAACAGATGCAAGTGCTATTTGCACTGTGTATGGCAATGAGAGTGCAATAATGACTCTTCTTACCAGAAAAAAACTCTTGCTCGTAGGACCAAAAACTGCATGTGTCTCAACTCCATTTCGGACTGGGAAAGAAATGCTAGCTCGCCTTACAAGAAAAACTCTGTGCTTTTGACAAAAGTGCATTCTTCTACTATACTGTGTTTCCTATAGGGCCAGATGAGTGAGCTTCCTCAGAACAAAAGAACTGTGCTTCCTGCACACAGGGGCCATATCTATTCAATTCTGCTTAGGAAACTGACAAGAACAGTAGATCCTCTTCAGCCCAATACACTGTACATGCTGGGAACAGACGCCAGTACTATTTGCCCTGTGTATGACAATGGGAGCACAATAGTGACTCTTCTTACCAGAAAACAACTCTTGTTCCTAGGAGCAGAAACTGCATGGGATTCAACTCCATTTAGGACTGGGAAACAAACGCTAGCTCGCCTTACAAGAAATACACTCTGGTTTTGAGTAAAGAGCACTCTTCTACTCTACTGTGTTTCCTATGTGGTCAAAACAGTGAGCTTGCTCAGAACAAAAGAACTGAGCTTCCTACACACACGGGCCATATCTCTTTCAACTCTGCTTAGGAAACTGACAACAACAGTAGCTACTCTTCAGTCCGATACACTGCACTTGCTGGGAACAGACGCGAGTGCTATTTGCTCTGTGCATGGCAATGGGAGCACAATAGTGGCTCTTCTTACCAGAAAAAAACTCTTGCTCGTAGGACCAGAAACTGCATGAGATTCAACTCCATTTAGGACTGGGAAACAAACGCTAGCTTGCATTACAAGAAACACACTCTGCTTTTGAGAAAAGAGCCCTCTTATACTCTAAAGTGTTTTTTATGGTCCAGAAAAGTGAGCTTGCTCAGAAAAAAAAAAACTGTGCTTCCTACACACACGGGTCATATCTAGTTCAACTCTGCTTAGGAAACTGACAAAAACAGTAGCTCCTCTTCAGTCCGGTACACTGTACTAGCTGGGAACACACGCGAGTGCTATTTGCACTGTGTATGGCAATGGGAGTGCAATAGTGACTTTCCTTACCAGAAAACAACTCTTGCTCGTACAAACAGAAACTGCATGTGACTCAACTCCATTTAGGACTGGGAAACAAACGCTAGCTCGCCTTACAAGAAATAAACTCTGCTTTAGAGAAAAGAGCACTCTTCTACTCTACTGTGTTTCCTGTAGGGCCAGAACAGTGAGCTTGCTCAGAACAAAAGAACTGTGCTTCCTACACACACGGCCATATCTAGTTCAATTCTGTTTAGGAACCTGACAAGAACAGTAGATCCCCTTCAGTCCAATACACTGTACTTGCTGGGAACAGACGCCAGTGCTATTTGTCCTGTGTATGGCAATGGCAGCGCAATAGTGACTATTCTTACCATAAAACAACTCTTGCTCGTAGGACCAGAAACTGCATGTGATTCAACTCCATTTAGGACTGGGAAACAAATGCTAGCTCCCCTTACAAGAAACACACTCTGCTTTTGAGAAAAGAGCACTCTTCTACTCTATTGTGTTTCCTACGGGGTCCTAACAGTGAGCTTTCTCAGAACAGAAAACTGTGCTTCCTACACACGGACCATATCTAGTTCAACTCTGCTTAGGAAACCGACAAGAACAGTAGCTCCTCTTCAGTCCGATACACTGTAATTGCTGGGAACAGACGCGAGTGCTATTTGCACTGTGTATGGCAATGGGAGCACAATAGTGACTTTCCTTACCAGAAAACAACTCTTGCTCGTAGGACCAGAAACTGCATGAGATTCAACTCCATTTAGGACTGGGAAACAAACGCTAGCTCGCATTACAAGAAACACACTCTGCTTTTGAGAAAAGAGCCCTCTTATACTCTAAAGTGTTTTTTATACGCCAGAACAGTGAGCTTGCTCAGAAGAAAAAAACTGTGCTTCCTACACACACGGGCAATATCTAGTTCAACTCTGCTTAGGAAACTGACAAAAACAGTAGCTCCTCTTCAGTCCGGTACACTGTACTAGCTGGGAACACACGCGAGTGCTATTTGCTCTCTGTATGGCAATGGGAGCACAATAGTGACTTTCCTTACCAGAAAACAACTCTTGCTCGTAGGACCAGAAACTGCATGTGACTCAACTCCGTTTAGGACTGGGAAACAAATGCTAGCTCGTCTTACATGAAACACACTCTGCTTTTGAGAAAAGAGCACTCTTCTACTCTACTGTGTTTCCGATTTGTCCGAACAGTGAGCTTGCTCAGAACAAAAGAACTGTGCTTCCTACGCACACGGACCATATCTAGTTCAACTCTGCTTAGTAAACTGACAAGAACAGTAGCTCCTCTTCAGTCCAATTCACTGTACATGCTAGGAACAGACACCAGGACTATTTGCTCTGTGTATGACAATGGGAGCGCAATAGGGACTCTTCTTACCAGAAAAAAACTCTTGCTCGTAGGACAAGAAACTGCATGTGATTCAACTCCATTTAGGACTGCGAAACAAACACTAGCTCGCCTTACAAGAAACACACTCTGCTTTTGAGAAAAGAGCACTCTTCTACTTTACTGTGTTTCCTATTGGGTCCAAACAGTGAGCTTGCTCAGAACAAAAAACTGTGCTTCCTACACACGGACAATATCTAGTTCAACTCTGCTTAGGAAACTGAGAAGAACAGTAGCTCCTCTTCAGTCCGATACACTGTACTTGCTGTGAACAGACGCGAGTGCTATTTGCACTGTGTATAGCAATGGGAGCACAGCAGTTACTTCCTTACCAGAAAACAACTCTTGCTCATAGGACCAGAAACTGCATGTGATTCAACTCCATTTAGGACTGGTAAACAAACGCTAGCTCGCCTTACAAGAAACACACTCTGCTTTTGAGAAGAGAGCACTCTTCTACTCTACTGTGTTTCCTATGGGGTCCAAAGAGTGAGCTTGCTCAGAACAAAAGAACTGTGCTTCCTACACACACGGACCATATCTAGTTCAACTCTGCTTAGGAACCTGACAAGAACAGTAGCTCCTCTTCAGTCCAATACACTGTACTTGCTGGGAACAGACGCGAGTGCTATTTGCACTGTGTATGGCAATTGGAGCACAATAGTGACTCGTCTTACCATAAAACAACTCTTGCTTGTAGGACCAAAAACTGCCTGTGACTCAACTCCATTTAGGATTGGGAAACAAACGCTAGCTAGCCTTACAAGAAACACACTCTGCTTTAGAGAAAAGCGCACTCTTCTACTCTACTGTGTTTCCTATAGGGCCAGAACAGTGAGCCTGCTCAGAACAAAGGAACTGTGCTTCCTACACACACGGCCATATCTAGTTCAACTCTGCTTAGGAACCTGACAAGAACAGTAGATCCTCTTCAGTCCAATACACTGTACATGGTGAGAACAGACGCCAGCGCTATTTGCCCTGTGTATGACAATGGGAGCACATTAGTGACTCTTCTTACCAGAAAACAACTCTTGCTCATAGGACCAGAAACTGCATGTGATTCAACTCCATTTAGGACTGGGAAACAAACGATAGCTCGTTTTACAAGAAACACACTCTGCTTTTGAGAAAAGAGCACTCTTCTACTCTACAGTGTTTCCTATCGGGCCAGAACAGTGAGCTTGCTGAGAACAAAAGAACTGTTCTTCCTACACACACGGACCATATCTAGTTCAACTCTGCTTAGGAAACTGACAAGAACAGTAGCTCCTATTCAGTCCAATACACTGTACCTGCGGGGAACAGACGCGAGTGCTATTTGCACTGTGTATGGCAATTGGAGCACAATAGTGACTCTTCTTACCAGAAAACAACTCTTGCTCGTAGGACCAAAAACTGCATTTGATTCAACTCCATTTAGGACTGGGAAACAAACGCGAGCTCGCCTTACAAGAAACACACTCTGCTTTTGAGAAAAGAGCACTCTTCTACACAACTGTGTTTCCTATAGGACCAAAACAGTGAGCTTGCTCAGAACAAAAGAACTGTGCTTCCTACACACACGGTCATATCTAGTTCAAATCTGCTTAGGAAACTGACAAGAATAGTAGATCCTCTTCAGTCCAATACACTGTACTTGCTGGGAACAGACGCGAGTGCTATTTGCCCTGTGTATGACAATGTGAGCGCAATAGTGACTCTTCTTACCAGAAAACAACTCTTGCTCGTAGGACCAGAAACTGCATGTGATTCAACTCCATTTAGGACTGGGAAACAAATGCTAGCTCGCCTTACAAGAAACACACTCTGCTTTTGAGAAAAGAGCACTCTTCTACCCTCCTGAGTTTCCTATGGGGTCCGAACAGTGAGCTTGCTCAGAACAAAAGAACTGTGCTTCCTACACACACGGGCCATATCTAGTTCAACTCTGCTTAAAAAACTGACAAGAACAGTAGATCCTCTTCAGTCCAATACACTGTACTTGCTGGGAACAGATGCAAGTGCTATTTGCACTGTGTATGGCAATGAGAGTGCAATAATGACTCTTCTTACCAGAAAAAAACTCTTGCTCGTAGGACCAAAAACTGCATGTGTCTCAACTCCATTTCGGACTGGGAAAGAAATGCTAGCTCGCCTTACAAGAAAAACTCTGTGCTTTTGACAAAAGTGCATTCTTCTACTATACTGTGTTTCCTATAGGGCCAGAAGAGTGAGCTCCCTCAGAACAAAAGAACTGTGCTTCCTGCACACAGGGGCCATATCTATTCAATTCTGCTTAGGAAACTGACAAGAACAGTAGATCCTCTTCAGCCCAATACACTGTACATGCTGGGAACAGACGCCAGTACTATTTGCCCTGTTTATGACAATGGGAGCACAATAGTGACTCTTCTTACCAGAAAACAACTCTTGTTCCTAGGAGCAGAAACTGCATGGGATTCAACTCCATTTAGGACTGGGAAACAAACGCTAGCTCGCCTTACAAGAAATACACTCTGGTTTTGAGTAAAGAGCACTCTTCTACTCTACTGTGTTTCCTATGTGGTCAAAACAGTGAGCTTGCTCAGAACAAAAGAACTGAGCTTCCTACACACACGGGCCATATCTCTTTCAACTCTGCTTAGGAAACTGACAACAACAGTAGCTACTCTTCAGTCCGATACACTGCACTTGCTGGGAACAGACGCGAGTGCTATTTGCTCTGTGCATGGCAATGGGAGCACAATAGTGGCTCTTCTTACCAGAAAAAAACTCTTGCTCGTAGGACCAGAAACTGCATGAGATTCAACTCCATTTAGGACTGGGAAACAAACGCTAGCTTGCATTACAAGAAACACACTCTGCTTTTGAGAAAAGAGCCCTCTTATACTCTAAAGTGTTTTTTATGGTCCAGAAAAGTGAGCTTGCTCAGAAAAAAAAAAAAAAACTGTGCTTCCTACACACACGGGTCATATCTAGTTCAACTCTGCTTAGGAAACTGACAAAAACAGTAGCTCCTCTTCAGTCCGGTACACTGTACTAGCTGGGAACACACGCGAGTGCTATTTGCACTGTGTATGGCAATGGGAGTGCAATAGTGACTTTCCTTACCAGAAAACAACTCTTGCTCGTACAAACAGAAACTGCATGGGATTCAACTCCATTTAGGACTGGGAAACAAACACTAGCTCGCCTTACAAGAAACACACTCTGCTTTTGAGAAAAGAGCACTCATCTACTCTACTGTGTTTCCTATGTGGTCCAAAAAGTGTGCTTGCTCAGAACAGAAAACTGTGCTTCCTACACACACGGGCCATATCTAGTTCAACTCTGCTTAGGAAACTGACAAGAACAGTAGCTCCTCTTCAGTCCAATTCACTGTACATGCTAGGAACAGACGCCAGGACTATTTGCTCTCTGTATGACAATGTGAGCGCAATAGGGACTCTTCTTACCAGAAAACAACTCTTGCTCGTAGGACCAGAAACTGCATGTGATTCAACTCCATTTAGGACTGGGAAACAAATGCTAGCTCGCCTTACAAGAAACACACTCTGCTTTTGAGAAAAGAGTACTCTTCTGCTCTACTGAGTCTCCTATGGGATCCGAACAGTGAGCTTGCTCAGAACAAAAGAACTGTCCTTCCTACACACACGGGCCATATCTAGTTCAACTCTGCTTTGGAAACTGACAAATACAGTAGATCCTTTTCAGTCCAATACACTGTACTTGCTGGGAACAGATGGAAGTGCTATTTGCACTGTGTATGGCAATGGGAGTGCAATAGTGACTCTTCTTACCAGAAAAAAACTCTTGCTCGTAGGACCAAAAACTGCATGTGTCTCAGCTCCATTTAGGACTGGGAAAGAAATGCAAGCTCGCCTTACAAGAAAAACACTCTGCTTTTGACAAAAGAGCATTCTTCTACTATACTGTGTTTCCTATAGGGCCTGAAGAGTGAGCTTCCTCAGAACAAAATACCTGTGCTTCCTGCACACAAGGGCCATATCTATTCAATTCTGCTTAGTAAACTGACAAGAACTGTAGATCCTCTTCAGTCCAATACACTGTACATGCTGGGAACTGACGCCAGTACTATTTGCCCTGTGTATGACAATGGGAGCGCAATAGTGACTCTTCTTACCAGAAAACAACTCTTGTTCCTAGGATCAGAAACTGCATGTGATTCAACTCCATTTAGGACTGGGAAACAAACGCTAGCTCGCCTTACAAGAAAAACACTCTGCTTTTGATAAAAGAGCACTCTTCTACTCTACTGTGTTTCCTATAGGGCCAAAACAGTGAGCTTGATCAGAAAAAGAACTGTGCTTCCTTCACATGGGCCATATCTAGTTCAACTCTGCTTAGGAAACTGACAAGAACAGTAGCTCCTCTTCAGTCCGATGCACTGTACTTGCTGGGTCGGAACGAGTGCTATTTGCTCTATGTATGGCAATGAGAGCGCAATAGTGTCTTTCCTTACCAGAAACCAATTCTTAATCGTAGGACCAGAAACTGCATGTGATTCAACTCCATTTAGGACTGGGAAACAAATGCTAGCTCGCCTTACATTTAACACACTCTGCTTTAGAGAAAAGAGCACTCTTCTACTCTACTGTGTTTCTTATAGGGCCAGAACAGTGAGCTTGCTCAGAACAAGAGAACTGTTCTTCCTACACACACGCGCCATATCTCGTTCAACTCTGCTTAGGAAACTGACAAGAACAGTAGCTCCTCTTCAGTCCGATACACTGTACTTGCTGGGAACAGACGCCAGTGCTCTTTGCACTGTGTATGGCAATGGGAACACAATAGTGACTTTCCCTACCAGAAAACAACTCTTGCTCGTAGGACCAGAAACTGCATGTGATTCAACTCCATTTAGGACTGGGAAAAAAAACACTAGCTCGCCTTACAAGAAACACACTCTGCTTTTGAGAAAAGAGCACTCTTCTACTCTACTGTGTTTTCTATAGGGCCAGAACCGTGAGCTTGCTCAGAACAAAAGAACTGTGCTTCCTACAAACACGGCCATATGTAGTTCAATTCTGCTTAGGAAGCTGACATGAAGAATAGATCCTCTTCAGTCTAATACAGTGTACTTGCTGGGAACAGACAACAGTGCTATTTATCCTGTGTATGGCAATGGCAGCACAATAGTGACTCTTCTTACCAGAACACAACTCTTGCTCGTAGGACCAGAAACTGCATGGGATTCAACTCCATTTAGGACTGGGAAACAAATGCTAGCTCGCCTTACAAGAAACACCCTCTGCTTTTGAGAAAAGAGCACTCTTCTACTCTACTGTGTTTCCTGTAGGGCCAGAAGAGTGAGCTTGCTCAGAACAAAAGAACTGTGCTTCCTACACACTCGGCCATATCTAGTTCAATTCTGATTAGGAACCTGACAAGAACAGTAGATCCTCTTCAGTCCAATACACTGTACTGGTGGGAACAGACGCCAGTGCTATTTGTCCTGTGTATGGCAATGGCAGCGCAATAGTGCCTATTCTTACCATAAAACAACTCTTGGTCGTAGGACCAGAAACTGCATGTGATTCAACTCCATTTAGGACTGGGAAACAAACGCTAGCTCGCCTTACAAGAAACACAATCTGCTTTAGAGAAAAGAGCACTCCTCTACTCTACTGTGTTTCCTATGGGGTCGAACAGTGAGCTTGCTCAGAACAAAAAAACTGTGATTCCTACACACACGGCCATATCTAGTTCAATTCTGCTTATAAACCTGACAAGAACAGTAGATCCTCTTCAGTCCAGTACACTGTACTTGCTGGGAACAGACGCCAGTGCTAATTGTCTTTTGTATGGCAATGACAGTGCAATAGTGACTCTTCTTACCAGAAAACAACTCTTGCTCGTAGCACCCAAAACTGCATGTGATTCAACTCCATTTAGGACTGGGAAACAAACACTAGCTCGCCTTACAAGAAACACATTCTGCATTTGAGAAAAAAGCACTCTTCTACTCCACTTTGTTTAAAATGGGGTCCAAACAGTGAGCTTGCTCAGAACAGAAAACTTTGCTTCCTACACACGGACCATATCTAGTTCAACTCTGTTTAGGAAACTGACAAGAACAGTAGCTCCTCTTCAGTCCGATACACTGTAATTGCTGGGAACAGACGCGAGTGCTATTTGCACTGTGTATGGCAATGGGAGCGCAATAGTGACTTTCCTTACCAGAAAAAAACTCTTGCTCGTAGGACCAGAAACTGCATGAGATTCAACTCCATTTAGGACTGGGAAACAAACACTAGCTCGCCTTACAAGAAACACACCCTGCTTTTGAGAAAAGAGCACTCGTCTACTCTACTGTGTTTCCTATGTGGTCAAAACAGTGAGCTTGCTCAAAACAAAAAACTGAGCTTCCTACACACACGGACCATATCTCGTTCAACTCTGCTTAGGAAACTGACAAGAACAGTAGCTCCTCTTCCATCCAATACACTGTACTTGCTGGGAACAGACGCGAGTGCTATTTGCACTGTGTATGGCAATGGGAGCACAATATTGACTCTTCTTACCAGAAAACAACTCTTGCTCGTAGGACCAGAAACTGCATGAGATTCAACTCCATTTAGGACTGGGAAACAAACGCTAGCTTGCATTACAAGAAACACACTCTGCTTTTGAGAAAAGAGCACTCTTCTACTCTACTGTGTTTCCTATAGGCCAGAAGAGTGAGCTTGCTCAGAACAAAAGAACTGTGCTTACTATACACACGGGCCATATCTAGTTCAACTCTGCTAAGGAAACTGACAAGAACTGTAGATCCTCTTCAGTCCAATACACTTTACATGCTGGGAACAGACGCCAGTGCTATTTGCCCTGTGTATGACAATGGGAGCGCAACAGTGACTCTTCTTACCAGAAAACAACTCTTGCTCATAGGACCAGAAACTGCAAGTGATTGAACTCCATTTAGGACTGGGAAACAATCGCTAGCTCACCTTACAAGAAACACACTCTGCTTTTGAGAAAAGAGCACTCTTCTACTCTACTGTGTTTCCTATAGGCCAGAAGAGTGAGCTTGCTCAGAACAAAAGAAGTGTACTTCCTGCACACACGGGCCATATCTAGTTCAACTTTGCTTAGGAAACTGACAAGAACAGTAGATCCTCTTCAGTCCAATATACTGTACATCCTGGGAACAGACGCGAGTCCTTTTTGCCCTGTGTATGGCAATGGGAACACAATAGTGACTCTGCTTACTAGAAAACAACTCTTGCTTGTAGGACCAGAAACTGCATGTGATTCAACTCCATTTAGGACTGGGAAACAAAAGCTAGCTCGCCTTACAAGAAACACACTCTGCTTTTGAGAAAAGAGCACTCTTCTACTCTACTGTGTTTCCTATAGGGCCAGAACAGTGAGCTTGCTTCGAAAAAAAGAACTGTGCTTCCTACACACACGGGCCATATCTAGTTCAACTCTGCTTAGGAAACTGAGAAGAACAGTAGCTCCTCTTCAGTCCAATACACTGTACTTGCTGGGAACAGACGCGAGGGCTATTTGCACTGTGTATGGCAATGGGAGCGCAATAGTGACTTTCTTTACCAGAAAACAACTCTTGCTCGTAGGACCAGAAACTGCCTGTGATTCCACTCCATTTAGGACTGGGAAACAAACGGTAGCTCGCCTTACAAGAAACACACTCTGCTTTAGAGAAAAGAGCACTCTTCTACTCTACTGTGTTTCCTATGGGGTCCAAACAGTGAGCATGCTCAGAACAAAAGAACTGTGCTTCCTACACACACGGACCATATCTAGTTCAACTCTGCTTAGTAAACTGACAAGAACAGTAGCTCCTATTCAGTCCAATACACTGTACTTGCTGGGAAAAGACGCGAGTGCTATTTGCCTTGTGTAGGGCAATGGGAGCACAATGGTGACTTTCCTTACCATAAAACAACTCTTGCTCATAGGACCAGAAACTGCATGTGATTCAACTCCATTTAGGTCTGGGAAACAAATGCTAGCTCGCCTTACATGAAACACACTCTGCTTTTGAGAAAAGAGCACTCTTCTACTCTACTGTGTTTCCTATGGGGTCCGAACAGTGAGCTTGCTCAGAACAAAAGAACTGTGCTTCCTACACACAAGGGACATATCTAGTTCAACTCTGCTTAGGAAACTGACAAGAACAGTAGCTCCTTTTCAGTCCTATACCCTGTACTTGCGGGGAAGAGACGCGAGTGCTATTTGCACTGTGTATGGCAATTAGAGCACAATAGTGACACGTCTTACCAGAAAACAACTCTAGCTCGTAGGACAAAAAACTGCATGTGACTCAACTCCATTTAGGACTGGGAAACAAATGCTAGCTCGACGTCCAAGAAACACACTCTGCTTTTGAGAAAAGAGCACTCTTCTACTCTACTGTGTTTCCTATGTTTTCGGAAAAGTGAGCTTGCTCAGAACAAAAAAACTGTGCTTCCTACACACACGGCCATGTCTAGTTCAAGTCTGCTTAGGAACCTGACAAGAACAGTAGATCCTCTTCAGTCCAATACAGTGTACTTGCTGGGAACAGACGCCAATGCTATTTGCCCTGTGTATGGCAATGGCAGCGCAATAGTGACTCTTCTTACCAGAAAACAACTCTTGCTCGTGGACCAGAAACTGCATGTGATTCAACTCCATTTAGGACTGGGAAACAAACTCTAGCTCGCTTTACAAGAAACACACTCTGCTTTTGAGAAAAGAGCACTCTTCTACTCTACTGTGTTTCCTATAGGGCCAGAACAGTGAGCTTGCTCAGAAAAAAAGAACTGTGCTTCCTACACACAGGGGCCATATGTAGTTCAACTCTGCTTAGGAAACTGACAAGAACAGTAGCTCTTCTTCTTTCCAATACACTGTACTTGCTGGGAACAGATGGGAGGGCTCTTTGCACTGTGTATGGCAATGGGAGCACAATAGTGACTTTCCTTACCAGAAAACAACTCTTGCTCGTAGGAACACAAACTGCATGTGATTCCACTCCATTTAGGTATGGGAAACAAACGCTACCTCGCCTTAAAAGAAACACACTCTGCTTTTGAGAAAAAAGCACTCTTCTACTCTACTGTGCTTCGTATGGGGTCCGAACAGTGAGCTTGCTCAGAACAAAAAAACTGTGCTTCCTACACACACGGCCATATCTAGTTCAAGTCTGCTTAGGAACCTGACAAGAACAATTGATCCTCTTCAGCCCAATATACTGTACTTGCTGCGAACAGAAGCCAGTGCTATTTGTCCTGTGTATGGCAATGGCAGCGCAATAGTGACTCTTTTTACCAGAAAACAACTCTTGCTCGTAGTACCAGAAACTGCATGGGATTCAACTCCATTTAGGACTGCGAAACAAACGCTAGCTCGCATTACAAATAACACACTCTGCTTTAGAGAAAAGAGCACTCTTCTGCTCTACTGTGTTTCCTATAGGGCCAGAACAGTGAGCTTGCTCAGAACATAAGAACTGTGCTTCCTACACACACGGGCCATATCTACTTCAACTCTGCTTAGGAAACTGACAAGAACAGTAGCTCCTCTTCAGTCCGATACACTGTACTTGCTGGGAACAGACGCGAGTGCTATTTGCACTGTGTATGGCAATGGGAGCGCAATAGTGACTTTCCTTACCAGAAAACAACTCTTGCAAATAAGACTAGAAACTGCATGTGATTCAACTCCATTTAGGACTGGGAAACAAACGCTAGCTCGCCTTACAAGAAACACACTCTGCTTTTGAGAAAAGAGCACTCTTCTACTTTACTGTGTTTCCTATGGGGTCCAAACAGTGAGCTTGCTCAGAACAAAAAACTGTGCTTCCTACACACGGACAATATCTAGTTCAACTCTGCTTAGGAAACTGACAAGAACAGTAGATCCTCTTCAGCCCAATACACTGTACTTGCTGCGAACAGATGCCAGTGCTATTTGTCCTGTGTATGGCAATGGCAGTGCAATAGTGACTCTTCTTACCATAAAACAACTCTTGCTCGTAGTACCAGAAACTGCATGGGATTCAACTCCATTTAGGACTGCGAAACAAACGCTAGCACGCCTTAAAACAAATACACTCTGCTTTAGAGAAAAAAGCACTCTTCTACTCTACTGTGTTTCCTATGGGGTCCAAACAGTGAGCTTGCAAAGAACAAAAGAACTGTGCTTCCTAAAAACACGGATCATATCTAGTTCAACTCTGCTTAGGAAACTGACAAGAACAGTAGCACCTATCCAGTCCAATACACTGTACTTGCTGGGAACAGACGCGAGTGCTATTTGCACTGTGTATGGCAATGGGAGCGCAATGTGACTTTCCTTACCAGAAAAGAACTCTTGATCGTAGGACCTGAAACTGCATGTGATTCAACTCCATTTAGGACTAGGAAACAAACGCTAGCTCGCCTTACAAGAAACACACTCCGCTTTTGAGAAAAGAGCACTCTTCTACTCTACTGTGTTTCCTATAGGGCCAGAACAGTGACTTGCTCAGAACATAAGAACTGTGCTTCCTACACACACGGGCCATATCTACTTCAACTCTGCTTAGGAAACTGACAAGAACAGTAGCTCCTTTTCAGTCCCATACACTGCACTTGCTGGGAACATACGCGAGTGCCATTTGCACTGTGTATGCAATGGGAGCGCAATAGTGACTTTCCTTACCAGAAAACAACTCTTGCTCGTAGGACCAGAAACTGCATGTGATTCAACTCAATTTAGGACTTCGAAACAAATGCTATCTTGCCTTACAAGAAACACACTCTGCTTTTGAGAAAAGAGCACTCTTCTACTCTACTGTGTTTCCTATGGGGTCCGAACAGTGAGCTTGCTCAGAGCAAAAGAACTGTGCTTCCTACACACACGGGCCATATCGAGTTCAACTCTGCTTAGGAACCTGACAAGAACAGTAGCTCCTCTTCATTCCAATACACTGTACTTGCTGGGAACAGACGCATGTGCTATTTGCACTGTGTATGGCAATGGGAGCGCAATAGTGACTTTCCTTACCAGAAAACAACTCTTGCTCGTAGGACCAGAAACTGCATGTGATTGCACTCCTTTTAGGACTGGAAACAAACGCAAGCTCGCCTTACAAGAAACACACTCTGCTTTTGAGAAAAGAGCACTCTTCTACTCTACTGTGCTTCCTATGGGGTCCGAACAGTGAGCTTGCTCAGAACAAAAAAACTGTGCTTCCTACACACACGGCCATATCTAGTTCAAGTCTGCTTAGGAACCTGACAAGAACAACTGATCCTCTTCAGCCCAATATACTGTACTTGCTGCGAACAGAAGCCAGTGCTATTTGTCCTGTGTATGGCAATGGCAGCGCAATAGTGACTCTTTTTACCAGAAAACAACTCTTGCTCGTAGTACCAGAAACTGCATGGGATTCAACTCCATTTAGGACTGCGAAACAAACGCTAGCTCGCATTACAAATAACACACTCTGCTTTAGAGAAAAGAGCACTCTTCTGCTCTACTGTGTTTCCTATAGGGCCAGAACAGTGAGCTTGCTCAGAACATAAGAACTGTGCTTCCTACACACACGGGCCATATCTACTTCAACTCTGCTTAGGAAACTGACAAGAACAGTAGCTCCTCTTCAGTCCGATACACTGTACTTGCTGGGAACAGACGCGAGTGCTATTTGCACTGTGTATGGCAATGGGAGCGCAATAGTGACTTTCCTTACCAGAAAACAACTCTTGCAAATAAGACTAGAAACTGCATGTGATTCAACTCCATTTAGGACTGGGAAACAAACGCTAGCTCGCCTTACAAGAAACACACTCTGCTTTTGAGAAAAGAGCACTCTTCTACTTTACTGTGTTTCCTATGGGGTCCAAACAGTGAGCTTGCTCAGAACAAAAAACTGTGCTTCCTACACACGGACAATATCTAGTTCAACTCTGCTTAGGAAACTGACAAGAACAGTAGATCCTCTTCAGCCCAATACACTGTACTTGCTGCGAACAGATGCCAGTGCTATTTGTCCTGTGTATGGCAATGGCAGTGCAATAGTGACTCTTCTTACCATAAAACAACTCTTGCTCGTAGTACCAGAAACTGCATGGGATTCAACTCCATTTAGGACTGCGAAACAAACGCTAGCACGCCTTAAAACAAATACACTCTGCTTTATAGAAAAAAGCACTCTTCTACTCTACTGTGTTTCCTATGGGGTCCAAACAGTGAGCTTGCAAAGAACAAAAGAACTGTGCTTCCTAAAAACACGGATCATATCTAGTTCAACTCTGCTTAGGAAACTGACAAGAACAGTAGCACCTATCCAGTCCAATACACTGTACTTGCTGGGAACAGACGCGAGTGCTATTTGCACTGTGTATGGCAATGGGAGCGCAATGTGACTTTCCTTACCAGAAGAGAACTCTTGATCGTAGGACCTGAAACTGCATGTGATTCAACTGCATTTAGGACTAGGAAACAAACGCTAGCTCGCCTTACAAGAAACACACTCCGCTTTTGAGAAAAGAGCACTCTTCTACTCTACTGTGTTTCCTATAGGGCCAGAACAGTGACTTGCTCAGAACATAAGAACTGTGCTTCCTACACACACGGGCCATATCTACTTCAACTCTGCTTAGGAAACTGACAAGAACAGTAGCTCCTTTTCAGTCCCATACACTGCACTTGCTGGGAACATACGCGAGTGCCATTTGCACTGTGTATGCAATGGGAGCACAATAGTGACTTTCCTTACCAGAAAACAACTCTTGCTCGTAGGACCAGAAACTGCATGTGATTCCACTCCATTTAGGACTGGAAACAAACGGTAGCTCGCCTTACAAGAAACACACTCTGCTTTTGAGAAAAGAAAACTCTTCTACTCTACTGTGCTTCCTATGGGGTACGAACAGTGAGCTTGCTCAGAACAAAAGAACTGTGCTTCGTACACACGACCATATCTAGTTCAATTCTGTTTAGGAACCTGACAAGAACAGTAGAATCTCTTCAGTCCAATATACTGTACTTGCTGGGAACAGACGCCAGTGCTATTTGTCCTGTGTATGGCAATGGCATCGCAATAGTGACTCTTCTTACCATAAAACAACTCTTGCTCATAGGACCAGAAACTGCAAGTGTTTCTACTCCATTTAGGACTTGGAAACAAAAGCTAGCTCACCTTACAAGAAACACACTCTGCTTTAGAGAAAAGAGCACTCTTCTACTTTACTGTGTTTCCTATAGGGCCAGAACAGTGAGCTTGCTCAGAACAAAAGAACTGTGCTTCCTACACACGGGCCATATCTAGTTCAACTCTGCTTAGGAAACTGACAAGAACAGTAGCTCCTCTTCAGTCCGATACACTGTACTTGCTGGGAACAGACTCGAGTGCTATTTGCACTGTGTATGGCAATGGGAGCGCAATAGTGACTTTCCTTACCAGAAAACAACTCTTGCTCGTTGAACCAGATACTTCATGTGATTCAACTCCATTTAGGACAGGGAAACAAATGCTAGCTCGCCTTACATGAAACACACTCTGCTTTTGAGAAAAGAGCACTCTTCTACTCTACTGTGTTTCCTATGGGGTCCGAACAGTGAGCTTGCTCAGAACAAAAAAACTGTGCTTCCTACACACACGGCCATATCTAGTTCAAGTCTGCTTAGGAACCTGACAAGAACAGTAGATCCTCTTCAGTCCAATACACTGTACTTGCTGGGAACAGACTCCAGTGCTATTTGTCCTCTGTATGGCAATGGCAGCGCAATAGTGACTCTTCTTACCAGAAAACAACTCTTGCTCGTAATACCAGAAACTGCATGTGATTCAACTCCATTTAGGACTGGGAAACAAACTCTAGCTCGCTTTACAAGAAACACACTCTGCTTTTGAGAAAAGAGCACTCTTCTACTCTACTGTGTTTCCTATAGGGCCAGAACAGTGAGCTTGCTTCGAAAAAATGAACTGTGCTTCCTACATACACGGGCCATATCTAGTTCAACTCTGCTTAGGAAACTGAGAAGAACAGTAGCTCCTCTTCAGTCCAATACACTGTACTTGCTGGGAACAGACGCGAGGGCTATTTGCACTGTGTATGGCAATGGGAGCGCAATAGTGACTTTCTTTACCAGAAAACAACTCTTGCTCGTAGGACCAGAAACTGCATGTGATTCCACTCCATATAGGACTGGGAAACAAACGGTAGCTCGCCTTACAAGAAACACACTCTGCTTTAGAGAAAAGAGCACTCTTCTACTCTACTGTGTTTCCTATGGGGTCCAAACAGTGAGCATGCTCAGAACAAAAGAACTGTGCTTCCTACACACACGGACCATATCTAATTCAACTCTGCTTAGTAAACTAACAAGAACAGTAGCTCCTATTCAGTCCAATACACTGTACTTGCTGGGAAAAGACGCGAGTGCTATTTGCCTTGTGTAGGGCAATGGGAGCACAATAATGACTTTCCTTACCATAAAACAACTCTTGCTCATAGGACCAGAAACTGCATGTGATTCAACTCCATTTAGGACAGGGAAACAAATGCTAGCTCGCCTTACATGAAACACACTCTGCTTTTGAGAAAAGAGCACTCTTCTACTCTACTGTGTTTCCTATGGCGTCCGAACAGTGAGCTTGCTCAGAACAAAAGAACTGTGCTTCCTACACACAAGGGCCATATCTAGTTCAACTCTGCTTAGGAAAATGACAAGACTAGTAGCTCCTTTTCAGTCCAATACACTGTACTTGCGGGGAAGAGATGCGAGTGCTACTTGCACTGTGTATGGCAATTGGAGCACAATAGTGACTCGTCTTACCAGAAAACAACTCTTGCTCGTAGGACAAAAAACTGCATGTGACTCAATTCCATTTAGGACTGGGAAACAAATGCTAGCTCGACGTCCAAGAAACACACTCTGCTTTTGAGAAAAGAGCACTCTTCTACTCTACTGTGTTTCCTATGTGTTCAGAAAAGTGAGCTTGCTCAGAACAAAAAAACTGTGCTTCCTACACACACGGCCATGTCTAGTTCAAGTCTGCTTAGGAACCTGACAAGAACAGTAGATCCTCTTCAGTCCAATACACTGTACTTGCTGGGAACAGACTCCAGTGCTATTTGTCCTCTGTATGGCAATGGCAGCGCAATAGTGACTCTTCTTACCAGAAAACAACTCTTGCTCGTAATACCAGAAACTCCATGTGATTCAACTCCATTTAGGACTGGGAAACAAACTCTAGCTCGCTTTACAAGAAACACACTCTGCTTTTGAGAAAAGAGCACTCTTCTACTCTACTGTGTTTACTATAGGGCCAGAACAGTGAGCTTGCTCAGAAAAAAAGAACTGTGCTTCCTACACACAGGGGCCATATGTAGTTCAACTCTGCTTCGAAACTGACAAGAACAGTAGCTCCTCTTCTTTCCAATACACTGTACTTGCTGGGAACAGATGGGAGGGCTATTTGCACTGTGTATGGCAATGGGAGCACAATAGTGACTTTCCTTACCAGAAAACAACTCTTGCTCGTAGGAACACAAACTGCATGTGATTCCACTCCATTTAGGTATGGGAAACAAACGCTAGCTCGCCTTAAAAGAAACACACTCTGCTTTTGAGAAAAAAGCACTCTTCTACTCTACTGTGTTTCCTATGGGGTCCGAACAGTGAGCTTGCTCAGAACAAAAAAACTGTGCTTCCTACACACACGGCCATATCTAGTTCAAGTCTGCTTAGGAACCTGACAAGAACAATTGATCCTCTTCAGCCCAATATACTGTACTTGCTGCGAACAGAAGCCAGTGCTATTTGTTCTGTGTATGGCAATGGCAGCGCAATAGTGACTCTTTTTACCAGAAAACAACTCTTGCTCGTAGTACCAGAAACTGCATGGGATTCAACTCCATTTAGGACTGCGAAACAAACGCTAGCTCGCATTACAAATAACACACTCTGCTTTAGAGAAAAGAGCACTCTTCTGCTCTACTGTGTTTCCTATAGGGCCAGAACAGTGAGCTTGCTCAGAACATAAGAACTGTGCTTCCTACACACACGGGCCATATCTACTTCAACTCTGCTTAGGAAACTGACAAGAACAGTAGCTCCTCTTCAGTCCGATACACTGTACTTGCTGGGAACAGACGCGAGTGCTATTTGCACTGTGTATGGCAATGGGAGCGCAATAGTGACTTTCCTTACCAGAAAACAACTCTTGCTCATAAGACTAGAAACTGCATGTGATTCAACTCCATTTAGGACTGGGAAACAAACGCTAGCTCGCCTTACAAGAAACACACTCTGCTTTTGAGAAAAGAGCACTCTTCTACTTTACTGTGTTTCCTATGGGGTCCAAACAGTGAGCTTGCTCAGAACAAAAAACTGTGCTTCCTACACACGGACAATATCTAGTTCAACTCTGCTTAGGAAACTGACAAGAACAGTAGATCCTCTTCAGCCCAATACACTGTACTTGCTGCGAACAGATGCCAGTGCTATTTGTCCTGTGTATGGCAATGGCAGTGCAATAGTGACTCTTCTTACCATAAAACAACTCTTGCTCGTAGTACCAGAAACTGCATGGGATTCAACTCCATTTAGGACTGCGAAACAAACGCTAGCACGCCTTACAACAAATACACTCTGCTTTAGAGAAAAAAGCACTCTTCTACTCTACTGTGTTTCCTATGGGGTCCAAACAGTGAGCTTGCAAAGAACAAAAGAACTGTGCTTCCTACATACACGGATCATATCTAGTTCAACTCTGCTTAGGAAACTGACAAGAACAGTAGCACCTATCCAGTCCAATACACTGTACTTGCTGGGAACAGACGCGAGTGCTATTTGCACTGTGTATGGCAATGGGAGCGCAATGTGACTTTCCTTACCAGAAAAGAACTCTTGATCGTAGGACCTGAAACTGCATGTGATTCAACTCCATTTAGGACTAGGAAACAAACGCTAGCTCGCCTTACAAGAAACACACTCCGCTTTTGAGAAAAGAGCACTCTTCTACTCTACTGTGTTTCCTATAGGGCCAGAACAGTGACTTGCTCAGAACATAAGAACTGTGCTTCCTACACACACGGGCCATATCTACTTCAACTCTGCTTAGGAAACTGACAAGAACAGTAGCTCCTTTCCAGTCCCATACACTGCACTTGCTGGGAACATACGCGAGTGCCATTTGCACTGTGTATGCAATGGGAGCGCAATAGTGACTTTCCTTACCAGAAAACAACTCTTGCTCGTAGGACCAGAAACTGCATGTGATTCAACTCAATTTAGGACTTCGAAACAAATGCTATCTTGCCTTACAAGAAACACACTCTGCTTTTGAGAAAAGAGCACTCTTCTACTCTACTGTGTTTCCTATGGGGTCCGAACAGTGAGCTTGCTCAGAGCAAAAGAACTGTGCTTCCTAAACACACGGGCCATATCGAGTTCAACTCTGCTTAGGAACCTGACAAGAACAGTAGCTCCTCTTCATTCCAATACACTGTACTTGCTGGGAACAGACACATGTGCTATTTGCACTGTGTATGGCAATGGGAGCGCAATAGTGACTTTCCTTACCAGAAAACAACTCTTGCTCGTAGGACCAGAAACTGCATGTGATTCCACTCCATTTAGGACTGGAAACAAACGCAAGCTCGCCTTACAAGAAACACACTCTGCTTTTGAGAAAAGAGCACTCTTCTACTCTACTGTGCTTCCTATGGGGTCCGAACAGTGAGCTTGCTCAGAACAAAAGAACTGTGCTTCGTACACACGACCATATCTAGTTCAATTCTGTTTAGGAACCTGACAAGAACAGTAGAATCTCTTCAGTCCAATATACTGTACTTGCTGGGAACAGACGCCAGTGCTATTTGTCCAGTGTATGGCAATGGCATCGCAATAGTGACTCTTCTTACCATAAAACAACTCTTGCTCATAGGACCAGAATCTGCAAGTGTTTCAACTCCATTTAGGACTTGGAAACAAAAGCTAGCTCACCTTACAAGAAACACACTCTGCTTTAGAGAAAAGAGCACTCTTCTACTTTACTGTGTTTCCTATAGGGCCAGAACAGTGAGCTTGCTCAGAACAAAAGAACTGTGCTTCCTACACACGGGCCATATCTAGTTCAACTCTGCTTAGGAAACCAACAAGAACAGTAGCTCCTCTTCAGTCCGATACACTGTACTTGCTGGGAACAGACGCGAGGGCTATTTGCACTGTGTATGGCAATGGGAGCGCAATAGTGACTTTCCTTACCAGAAAACAACTCTTGCTCGTTGAACCAGATACTTCATGTGATTCAACTCCATTTAGGACAGGGAAACAAATGCTAGCTCGCCTTACATGAAACACACTCTGCTTTTGAGAAAAGAGCACTCTTCTACTCTACTGTGTTTCCTATGGGGTCCGAACAGTGAGCTTGCTCAGAACAAAAAAACTGTGCTTCCTACACACACGGCCATATCTAGTTCAACTCTGCTGAGGAAACTGACAAGAACAGTAGCTCCTAATCAGTCCAATACACTGTACTTGAAGGGAACAGACACGAGTACTATTTGCACTGTGTATGGCATTTGGAGCGAAATAGTGACTCTTCTTACCAGAAAACAACTCTTGCTCGTAGGACCAAAAACTGTATGTGACTCAACTCCATTTAGGACTGGGAAACAAAAGCGAGCTCACCTTACAATAAAAACACTCTGATTTAGAGAAAAGAGCACTCTTCTACTCTACTGTGTTTCCTATGGGGTCCAAACAGTGAGCTTGCTCAGAACAAAAGAACTGTGCTTCCTACACACACGGGCCATATCGCGTTCAACTCTTCTTAGGAAACTGACAAGAACAGTAGCTCCTATTCAGTCCAATACACTGTACTTGCTGGGAACAGACGCGAGTGCTATTTGTACTGTGTATGGCAATTGGAACACAATAGTGACTCGTCTTACCAGAAAACAACTCTTGCTCGTAGTACATAAAACTGCATGTGACTCAACTCCATTTAGTACTGGGAAACAAACACTAGCTCACCTTCCAAGAAACACACTCTGCTTTTGAGAAAAGAGCACTCTTCTACTGTACTGTTTCCTATGTGTTCCGAACAGTGAGCTTGCTCATAACAAAAAAACTGTGCTTCCAACAAACACAGCCATATCTAGTTCAAGTCTGCTTAGGAAACTGACAAGAACAGTAGATCCTCTTCAATCCGATACACTGTACTTGCTGGGAACAGACGTGAGTGCTATTTGCACTGTGTATGGCAATGGGAGCGCAATAGTGACTTTCCTTACCAGAAAACAACTCTTGCTCGTAGGACCAGAAACTGCATGTGATTCCACTCCATTTAGGACTGGGAAACAAACGCAAGCTCGCCTTACAAGAAACACACTCTGCTTTTGAGAAAAGAGCACTCTTCTACTCTACTGTGCTTCCTATGGGGTCCGAACAGTGAGCTTGCTCAGAACAAAAGAACTGTGCTTCGTACACACGACCATATCTATTTCAATTCTGTTTAGGAACCTGACAAGAACAGTAGATCCTCTTCAGTCCAATATACTGTACTTGCTGGGAACAGACGCCAGTGCTATGTGTCCTGTGTATGGCAATGGCATCGCAATAGTGACTCTTCTTACCATAAAACAACTCTTGCTCATAGGACCAGAAACTGCAAGTGTTTCAACTCCATTTAGGACTTGGAAACAAAAGCTAGCTCACCTTACAAGAAACACACTCTGCTTTAGAGAAAAGAGCACTCTTCTACTTTACTGTGTTTCCTATAGGGCCAGAACAGTGAGCTTGCTCAGAACAAAAGAACTGTGCTTCCTACACACGGGCCATATCTAGTTCAACTCTGCTTAGGAAACTGACAAGAACAGTAGCTCCTCTTCAGTCTGATACACTGTACTTGCTGGGAACAGACGCGAGTGCTATTTGCACTGTGTATGGCAATGGGAGCGCAATAGTGACTTTCCTTACCAGAAAACAACTCTTGCTCGTTGAACCAGATACTTCATGTGATTCAACTCCATTTAGGACAGGGAAACAAATGCTAGCTCGCCTTACATGAAACACACTCTGCTTTTGAGAAAAGAGCACTCTTCTACTCTACTGTGTTTCCTATGGGGTCCGAACAGTGAGCTTGCTGAGAACAAAAAAACTGTGCTTCCTACACACACGGCCATATCTAGTTCAACTCTGCTGAGGAAACTGACAAGAACAGTAGCTCCTAATCAGTCCAATACACTGTACTTGAAGGGAACAGACACGAGTACTATTTGCACTGTGTATGGCATTTGGAGCGAAATAGTGACTCTTCTTACCAGAAAACAACTCTTGCTCGTAGGACCAAAAACTGTATGTGACTCAACTCCATTTAGGACTGGGAAACAAAAGCGAGCTCACCTTACAATAAAAACACTCTGATTTAGAGAAAAGAGCACTCTTCTACTCTACTGTGTTTCCTATGGGGTCCAAACAGTGAGCTTGCTCAGAACAAAAGAACTGTGCTTCCTACACACACGGGCCATATCGCGTTCAACTCTTCTTAGGAAACTGACAAGAACAGTAGCTCCTATTCAGTCCAATACACTGTACTTGCTGGGAACAGACGCGAGTGCTATTTGTACTGTGTATGGCAATTGGAACACAATAGTGACTCGTCTTACCAGAAAACAACTCTTGCTCGTAGTACATAAAACTGCATGTGACTCAACTCCATTTAGTACTGGGAAACAAACACTAGCTCACCTTCCAAGAAACACACTCTGCTTTTGAGAAAAGAGCACTCTTCTACTGTACTGTTTCCTATGTGTTCCGAACAGTGAGCTTGCTCATAACAAAAAAACTGTGCTTCCAACAAACACAGCCATATCTAGTTCAAGTCTGCTTAGGAAACTGACAAGAACAGTAGATCCTCTTCAATCCGATACACTGTACTTGCTGGGAACAGACGTGAGTGCTATTTGCACTGTGTATGGCAATGGGAGCGCAATAGTGACTTTCCTTACCAGAAAACAACTCTTGCTCGTAGGACCAGAAACTGCATGTGATTCCACTCCATTTAGGACTGGGAAACAAATGCTAGCTCGCCTTCCAAGAAACACACTCTGCTTTTGAGAAAAGAGCACTCTTCTACTGTACTGTTTCCTATGTGTTCCGAACAGTGAGCTTGCTCAGAACAAAAAAAATGTGCTTCCTACACACACGGCCATATCTAGTTCAAGTCTGCTTAGGAAACTGACAAGAAAGTAGCTCCTATTCAGTCTGATACACTGTACTTGCTGGGAACAGACGCGAGTGCTATTTGCACTGTATATGGCATTTGGAGCGCAACAGTGACTCTTCTTACCAGAAAACAACTCTTGCTCGTAGGACAAAAAACTGCATGTGACTCAACTCCATTTAGGACTGGGAAACTAAAGCGAGCTCGCCTTCCAAAAACACACTCTGCTTTTGAGAAAAGAGCACTCTTCTACTCTACTGTGTTTCCTATGTGTTCCGAACAGTGAGCTTACTCAGAACAAAACAACTGTGCTTCCTACACACACGGCCATATCTAGATCAAGTCTGCTTAGGAAACTGACAAGAACAGTAGCTCCTGTTCAGTCCGATACACTGTACTTGCTGGGAACAGACGTGAGTGCTATTTGCACTGTATATGGCATTTGGAGCACAACAGTCTCTCTTCTTACCAGAAAACAACTCTTGCTTGTAGGACCAAAATCTGCATGTGACACAACTCCATTTAGGACTTAAAACAAACGCGAGCTCGCCTTACAAGAAACACACTCTGCTTTTAAGAAAAGTGCACTCTTCTACTCTACTGTGTTTCCTATAGGGCCAGAACAGTGAGCTTGCTCAGAACATAAGAACTGTGCTTCCTACACACACGGGCCATATCTAGTTCAACTCTGCTTAGGAAACTGACAAGAACAGTAGCTCCTCTTCAGTCTGATACACTGTACTTGCTGGGAACAGACGCATGTGCTATTTGCACTGTGTATGGCAATGGGAGCGCAATAGTGACATTTCTTACCAGAAAACAACTCTTGTTCATAGGACCAGAAACTTCATGTGATTCCACTCCATTTAGGACTGGGAAACAAACGCTAGCTCGCCTTACAAGAAACACACTCTGCTTCAGAGAAAAGAGCACTCTTCTGCACTACTGTGTTTCCTATGGGGTCCAAACAGTGAGCTTGCTCAGAACAAAAGAACTGTGCTTCCTACACACACGGGCCATATCTCGTTCAACTCTTCTTATTAAACTGACAAGAACAGTCGCTCCTATTCAGTCCAATACACTGTACTTGCTGGGAAGAGACGCGAGTGCTATTTGCACTGTGTATGGCAATTGGAACACAATAGTGACTCGTCTTACCAGAAAACAACTCTTGCTCGTAGTACAAAAAACTGCATGTGACTCAACTCCATTTAGTACTGGGAAACAAACACTAGCTCGCCTTCCAAGAAACACACTCTGCTTTTGAGAAAAGAGCACTCTTCTAATGTACTGTTTCCTATGTGTTCCAAACAGTGAGCTTGCTCAGAACAAAAAAACTGTGCTTCCTACAAACATTGCCACATCTAGTTCAAGTCTGCTTAGGAACCTGAGAAGAACAGTAGCTCCTATTCAGTCCAATACACTGTACTTGCTGGGAAGAGACGCGAGTGCTATTTGCACTGTATATGACATTTGGAGCACAACAGTGACTCTTCTTACCAGAAAACAACTCTTGCTCGTAGGACCAGAAACTGCATGTGACTCAACTCCATTTAGGACTGGGAAACAAACGCGAGTTCGCCTTACAAGAAACACACTCTGCTTTTAAGAAAAGTGCACTCTTCTACTCTACTGTGTTTCCTATAGGGCCAGAACAGTGAGCTTGCTCAGAACATAAGAACTGTGCTTCCTACACACACGGGCCATATCTAGTTCAACTCTGCTTAGGAAACTGAGAAGAACAGTAGCTCCTCTTCAGTCTGATACACTGTACTTGCTGGGAACAGACGCATGTGCTATTTGCACTGTGTATGGCAATTGGAGCACAATAGTGACTTTCCTTACCAAAAAACAACTCTTGCTCGTAGGACCAGAAACTGCATGTGATTCAACTCCATATAGGACTGGGAAACAAACGTTAGCTCCCCTTACAAGAAACACAATCAGCTTTTGAGAAAAGAGCACTCTTCTACTCTACTGTGTTTCCTATAAGGCCAGTACAGTGAGCTTGCTCAGAACAAAAGAACTGTGCTTCCTACACACATGGCCATATCTAGTTCAACTCTGCTTAGGAACCTGACAAGAACAGTAGATCCTCTTCAGTCCAATACACTGTACATGCTGGGAACAGACGCGTGTGCTATTTGCCCTGTGTATGACAATGGGAGCACAATAGTGACTCTTCTTACCAGAAAACAACTCTTGCTCGTAGTACCAGAAACTGCATGTGATTACACTCCATTTAGGACTGGGAAAAAATGCTAGCTCGCCTTACAAGAAACACTATCTGCTTTAGAGAAAAGAGCACTCTTCTTCTCTACTGTGTTTCCTATAGGGCCAGAACAGTGAGCTTGCTCAGAAGAAAAGAACTGTGCTTCCTACACTCGGGCCATATCTAGTTCAACTCTGCTTAGGAAACTGACAAGAACAGTAGCTCCTCTTCAGACCAATACACTGTACTTGCTCGGAACAGACACGAGTGCTATTTGCACTGTGTATGGCAATTGGAGCACAATAGTGACTCGTCTTACCAGAAAACAACTCTTGCTCGTAGGAAAAAAAACTGCATGTGACTCAACTCCATTTAGGACTGGGAAACAAACACTAGCTCGCCTTCCAAGAAACACACTCTGCTTTTGAGAAAAGAGCACTCTTCTACTCTACTGTTTCCTATGTGTTCCGAACAGTGAGCTTGCTCAGAATAAAAAAACTGTGCTTCCTACAAACACGGCCACATCTAGTTCAAGTCTGCTTAGGAACCTGACAAGAACAGTAGATCCTCTTCAGTCCGATACACTGTACTTGCTGGGAACAGATGGGAGGGCTATTTGTACTGTGTATGGCAATGGGAGCGCAATAGAGACTTTCCTTACCAGAAAACAACTCTTGTTCGTAGGACCAGAAACTGCATGTGATTCAACTCCATTTAGGACTGGGAAACAAATGCTACCTCGCCTTACATGAAACATGCTCTGCTTTTGAGAAAAGAGCACTCTTCTACTCTACTGTGTTTCCTATAGGGCCAGAACAGTGAGCTTGCTCGGAACAAAAGAACTGTGCTTCCTACACACACGGCCCTATCTAGTTCAACTCTGCTTAGGAACCTGACAAGAACAGTAGATCCTCTTCAGTCCAATACACTGTACATGCTGGGAACAGACGCGAGTGATATTTGCCCTGTGTATGACAATGGGAGCACAATAGTGACTCTTCTTAACAGAAAACAACTCTTGCTCGTAGGACCAGAAACTGCATGAGAGGCAACTCCATTTAGGACTGGGAAACAAACACTAGCTTGCCTTACAAAAAACACTCTGATTTAGAGAAAAAAGCACTCTTCTACTCTATTGTGTTTCATAAGAGGTCCGAACAGTGAACATGCTCAAACCAAAAGAACTGTGCTTCCTACACACACGGCCATATCTAGTTCAATTCTGCTTAGGAACCTGACAAGAACAGTAGATCCTCTTCAGTCCAATACACTGTATTTGCTGAGAATAGACTCCAGTGCTATTTGTCCTGTGTATGGCAATGGCAGCACAATATTGACTATTCTTACCAGAAAACAACTCTTGCTCATAGGACCAGAAACTGCATGGAATTCAACTCCATTTAGGACTGGGAAATAAAAGCTAGCTCTCCTTACAAGTAACACACTCTGCTTTTGAGAAAAGAGCACTCTTCTACTCTACTGTGTTTCCTAGGGGTCCAAACAGTGAGCTTGCTCAGAACAAAAGAACTGTGATTCCTACACACACCGACCATATCTAGTTCAACTCTGCTTAGGAAACTGACAAGAACAGTAGCTCCTATTCAGTCCAATACACTGCACTTGCTGGGAACAGACGCGAGTGCTATTTGCACTGTGTATGGCAATGGGAGCACAATAGTAACTTTCCTTACCAGAAAACAACTCTTGCTCATAGGAACGGAAACTGCCTGTAATTGAACTCCATTTAGGACTGGGAAACAAACGCTAGCTCGCCTTACAAGAAACACACTCTGCTTTAGAGAAAAGAGCACAATGCTACTCTACTGTGTTTCCTATGGGGTCCAAACAGTGAGCTTGCTCAGAACAAAAGAACTGTGCTTCCTACACGGGAAATATCTAGTTCAACTCTGCTTAGGAAACTGACAAGAACAGTAGCTCCTATTCAGTCCAATACACTGCACTTGCTGGGAACAGACGCGAGTGCTATTTGCACTGTGTATGGCAATGGGAGCACAATAGTAACTTTCCTTACCAGAAAACAACTCTTGCTCATAGGAACGGAAACTGCCTGTGATTCAACTCCATTTAGGACTGGTAAACAAACGCTAGCTCGCCTTACAAGAAACACACTCTGCTTTTGAGAAAAGAGCACTCTTCTACTCTACTGTGTTTCCTATCGGGCCAGAACAATGAGCTTGCTGAGAACAAAAGAACTGTGCTTCCTACACACACAGACCATATCTAGTTCAACTCTGCTTAGGAAACTGACAAGAACAGTAGCTCCTATTCAGTCCAATACACTGTACTTGCTGGGAACAGACGCGAGTGCTATTTGCACTGTGTATGGCAATTGGAGCACAATAGTGACTCTTCTTACCAGAAAACAACTCTTGCTTGTAGGAGCAAAAACTGCATGTGACTCAACTCCATTTAGGACTGGGAAACAAACGCAAGCTCACCTTACAAGAAACACACTCTGCTTTTGAGAAAAGAGCACTCTTCTACTCTACTGTGTTTCCTGTAGGGCCAAAACAGTGAGCTTGCTCAGAACAAAAGAACTGTGCTTCCTAAACACACGGTCATATCTAGTTCAATTCTGCTTAGGAAACTGACAAGAATAGTAGATCCTCTTCAGTCCAAAACACTGTACTTGCTGGGAACAGACGCGAGTGCTATATGCCCTGTGTATGACAATGGGAGCACAATAGTGACTCTTCTTACCAGAAAACAACTCTTGCTCCTAGGACCAGAAACTGCATGGGATTCAACTCCATTTAAGACTGGGAAACAAATGCTAGCTCGCCTTACAAGAAACACACTCTGCTTTTGAGAAGAGAGCACTCTTCTACTCTACTGTGTTTCCTATGGGGTCCAAAGAGTGAGCTTGCTCAGAACAAAAGAACTGTGCTTCCTACACACAAGGACCATATCTAGTTCAACTCTGCTTAGGAACCTGACAAGAACAGTAGCTCCTCTTCAGTCCAATACACTGTACTTGCTGGGAACAGACGCGAGTGCTATTTGCACTGTGTATGGCAATTGGAGCACAATAGTGACTCGTCTTACCATAAAACAACTCTTGCTTGTAGGACCAAAAACTGCCTGTGACTCAACTCCATTTAGGATTGGGAAACAAACGCTAGCTAGCCTTACAAGAAACACACTCTGCTTTAGAGAAAAGCGCACTCTTCTACTCTACTGTGTTTCCTATAGGGCCAGAACAGTGAGCCTGCTCAGAACAAAGGAACTGTGCTTCCTACACACACGGCCATATCTAGTTCAACTCTGCTTAGGAACCTGACAAGAAAAGTAGATCCTCTTCAGTCCAATACACTGTACATGGTGAGAACAGACGCCAGCGCTATTTGCCCTGTGTATGACAATGGGAGCACATTAGTGACTCTTCTTACCAGAAAACAACTCTTGCTCATAGGACCAGAAACTGCATGTGATTCAACTCCATTTAGGACTGGGAAACAAACGATAGCTCGTTTTACAAGAAACACACTCTGCTTTTGAGAAAAGAGCACTCTTCCACTCTACAGTGTTTCCTATCGGGCCAGAACAGTGAGCTTGCTGAGAACAAAAGAACTGTTCTTCCTACACACACGGACCATATCTAGTTCAACTCTGCTTAGGAAACTGACAAGAACAGTAGCTCCTATTCAGTCCAATACACTGTACCTGCGGGGAACAGACGCGAGTGCTCTTTGCACTGTGTATGGCAATTGGAGCACAATAGTGACTCTTCTTACCAGAAAACAACTCTTGCTCGTAGGACCAAAAACTGCATTTGATTCAACTCCATTTAGGACTGGGAAACAAACGCGAGCTCGCCTTACAAGAAACACACTCTGCTTTTGAGAAAAGAGCACTCTTCTACACAACTGTGTTTCCTATAGGACCAAAACAGTGAGCTTGCTCAGAACAAAAGAACTGTGCTTCCTACACACACGGTCATATCTAGTTCAAATCTGCTTAGGAAACTGACAAGAATAGTAGATCCTCTTCAGTCCAATACACTGTACTTGCTGGGAACAGACGCGAGTGCTATTTGCCCTGTGTATGACAATATGAGCGCAATAGTGACTCTTCTTACCAGAAAACAACTCTTGCTCGTAGGACCAGAAACTGCATGTGATTCAACTCCATTTAGGACTGGGAAACAAATGCTAGCTCGCCTTACAAGAAACACACTCTGCTTTTGAGAAAAGAGCACTCTTCTACCCTCCTGAGTTTCCTATGGGGTCCGAACAGTGAGCTTGCTCAGAACAAAAGAACTGTGCTTCCTACACACACGGGCCATATCTAGTTCAACTCTGCTTAAAAAACTGACAAGAACAGTAGATCCTCTTCAGTCCAATACACTGTACTTGCTGGGAACAGATGCAAGTGCTATTTGCACTGTGTATGGCAATGAGAGTGCAATAATGACTCTTCTTACCAGAAAAAAACTCTTGCTCGTAGGACCAAAAACTGCATGTGTCTCAACTCCATTTCGGACTGGGAAAGAAATGCTAGCTCGCCTTACAAGAAAAACTCTGTGCTTTTGACAAAAGTGCATTCTTCTACTATACTGTGTTTCCTATAGGGCCAGATGAGTGAGCTTCCTCAGAACAAAAGAACTGTGCTTCCTGCACACAGGGGCCATATCTATTCAATTCTGCTTAGGAAACTGACAAGAACAGTAGATCCTCTTCAGCCCAATACACTGTACATGCTGGGAACAGACGCCAGTACTATTTGCCCTGTGTATGACAATGGGAGCACAATAGTGACTCTTCTTACCAGAAAACAACTCTTGTTCCTAGGAGCAGAAACTGCATGGGATTCAACTCCATTTAGGACTGGGAAACAAACGCTAGCTCGCCTTACAAGAAATACACTCTGGTTTTGAGTAAAGAGCACTCTTCTACTCTACTGTGTTTCCTATGTGGTCAAAACAGTGAGCTTGCTCAGAACAAAAGAACTGAGCTTCCTACACACACGGGCCATATCTCTTTCAACTCTGCTTAGGAAACTGACAACAACAGTAGCTACTCTTCAGTCCGATACACTGCACTTGCTGGGAACAGACGCGAGTGCTATTTGCTCTGTGCATGGCAATGGGAGCACAATAGTGGCTCTTCTTACCAGAAAAAAACTCTTGCTCGTAGGACCAGAAACTGCATGAGATTCAACTCCATTTAGGACTGGGAAACAAACGCTAGCTTGCATTACAAGAAACACACTCTGCTTTTGAGAAAAGAGCCCTCTTATACTCTAAAGTGTTTTTTATGGTCCAGAAAAGTGAGCTTGCTCAGAAAAAAAAAAAACTGTGCTTCCTACACACACGGGTCATATCTAGTTCAACTCTGCTTAGGAAACTGACAAAAACAGTAGCTCCTCTTCAGTCCGGTACACTGTACTAGCTGGGAACACACGCGAGTGCTATTTGCACTGTGTATGGCAATGGGAGTGCAATAGTGACTTTCCTTACCAGAAAACAACTCTTGCTCGTACAAACAGAAACTGCATGTGACTCAACTCCATTTAGGACTGGGAAACAAACGCTAGCTCGCCTTACAAGAAATAAACTCTGCTTTAGAGAAAAGAGCACTCTTCTACTCTACTGTGTTTCCTGTAGGGCCAGAACAGTGAGCTTGCTCAGAACAAAAGAACTGTGCTTCCTACACACACGGCCATATCTAGTTCAATTCTGTTTAGGAACCTGACAAGAACAGTAGATCCCCTTCAGTCCAATACACTGTACTTGCTGGGAACAGACGCCAGTGCTATTTGTCCTGTGTATGGCAATGGCAGCGCAATAGTGACTATTCTTACCATAAAACAACTCTTGCTCGTAGGACCAGAAACTGCATGTGATTCAACTCCATTTACGACTGGGAAACAAATGCTAGCTCCCCTTACAAGAAACACACTCTGCTTTTGAGAAAAGAGCACTCTTCTACTCTATTGTGTTTCCTACGGGGTCCTAACAGTGAGCTTTCTCAGAACAGAAAACTGTGCTTCCTACACACGGACCATATCTAGTTCAACTCTGCTTAGGAAACCGACAAGAACAGTAGCTCCTCTTCAGTCCGATACACTGTAATTGCTGGGAACAGACGCGAGTGCTATTTGCACTGTGTATGGCAATGGGAGCACAATAGTGACTTTCCTTACCAGAAAACAACTCTTGCTCGTAGGACCACAAACTGCATGAGATTCAACTCCATTTAGGACTGGGAAACAAACGCTAGCTCGCATTACAAGAAACACACTCTGCTTTTGAGAAAAGAGCCCTCTTATACTCTAAAGTGTTTTTTATACGCCAGAACAGTGAGCTTGCTCAGAAGAAAAAAACTGTGCTTCCTACACACACGGGCAATATCTAGTTCAACTCTGCTTAGGAAACTGACAAAAACAGTAGCTCCTCTTCAGTCCGGTACACTGTACTAGCTGGGAACACACGCGAGTGCTATTTGCTCTCTGTATGGCAATGGGAGCACAATAGTGACTTTCCTTACCAGAAAACAACTCTTGCTCGTAGGACCAGAAACTGCATGTGACTCAACTCCGTTTAGGACTGGGAAACAAATGCTAGCTCGTCTTACATGAAACACACTCTGCTTTTGAGAAAAGAGCACTCTTCTACTCTACTGTGTTTCCGATTCGTCCGAACAGTGAGCTTGCTCAGAACAAAAGAACTGTGCTTCCTACGCACACGGACCATATCTAGTTCAACTCTGCTTAGTAAACTGACAAGAACAGTAGCTCCTCTTCAGTCCAATTCACTGTACATGCTAGGAACAGACACCAGGACTATTTGCTCTGTGTATGACAATGGGAGCGCAATAGGGACTCTTCTTACCAGAAAAAAACTCTTGCTCGTAGGACAAGAAACTGCATGTGATTCAACTCCATTTAGGACTGCGAAACAAACACTAGCTCGCCTTACAAGAAACACACTCTGCTTTTGAGAAAAGAGCACTCTTCTACTTTACTGTGTTTCCTATTGGGTCCAAACAGTGAGCTTGCTCAGAACAAAAAACTGTGCTTCCTACACACGGACAATATCTAGTTCAACTCTGCTTAGGAAACTGAGAAGAACAGTAGCTCCTCTTCAGTCCGATACACTGTACTTGCTGTGAACAGACGCGAGTGCTATTTGCACTGTGTATGGCAATGGGAGCACAGCAGTTACTTCCTTACCAGAAAACAACTCTTGCTCATAGGACCAGAAACTGCATGTGATTCAACTCCATTTAGGACTGGTAAACAAACGCTAGCTCGCCTTACAAGAAACACACTCTGCTTTTGAGAAAAGAGCACTCTTCTACTCTACTGTGTTTCCTATCGGGCCAGAACAATTAGCTTGCTGAGAACAAAAGAACTGTGCTTCCTACACACACAGACCATATCTAGTTCAACTCTGCTTAGGAAACTGACAAGAACAGTAGCTCCTATTCAGTCCAATACACTGTACTTGCTGGGAACAGACGCGAGTGCTATTTGCACTGTGTATGGCAATTGGAGCACAATAGTGACTCTTCTTACCAGAAAACAACTCTTGCTTGTAGGAGCAAAAACTGCATGTGACTCAACTCCATTTAGGACTGGGAAACAAACGCAAGCTCACCTTACAAGAAACACACTCTGCTTTTGAGAAAAGAGCACTCTTCTACTCTACTGTGTTTCCTGTAGGGCCAAAACAGTGAGCTTGCTCAGAACAAAAGAACTGTGCTTCCTAAACACACGGTCATATCTAGTTCAATTCTGCTTAGGAAACTGACAAGAATAGTAGATCCTCTTCAGTCCAAAACACTGTACTTGCTGGGAACAGACGCGAGTGCTATATGCCCTGTGTATGACAATGGGAGCACAATAGTGACTCTTCTTACCAGAAAACAACTCTTGCTCCTAGGACCAGAAACTGCATGGGATTCAACTCCATTTAAGACTGGGAAACAAATGCTAGCTCGCCTTACAAGAAACACACTCTGCTTTTGAGAAGAGAGCACTCTTCTACTCTACTGTGTTTCCTATGGGGTCCAAAGAGTGAGCTTGCTCAGAACAAAAGAACTGTGCTTCCTACACACACGGACCATATCTAGTTCAACTCTGCTTAGGAACCTGACAAGAACAGTAGCTCCTCTTCAGTCCAATACACTGTACTTGCTGGGAACAGACGCGAGTGCTATTTGCACTGTGTATGGCAATTGGAGCACAATAGTGACTCGTCTTACCATAAAACAACTCTTGCTTGTAGGACCAAAAACTGCCTGTGACTCAACTCCATTTAGGATTGGGAAACAAACGCTAGCTAGCCTTACAAGAAACACACTCTGCTTTAGAGAAAAGCGCACTCTTCTACTCTACTGTGTTTCCTATAGGGCCAGAACAGTGAGCCTGCTCAGAACAAAGGAACTGTGCTTCCTACACACACGGCCATATCTAGTTCAACTCTGCTTAGGAACCTGACAAGATCAGTAGATCCTCTTCAGTCCAATACACTGTACATGGTGAGAACAGACGCCAGCGCTATTTGCCCTGTGTATGACAATGGGAGCACATTAGTGACTCTTCTTACCAGAAAACAACTCTTGCTCATAGGACCAGAAACTGCATGTGATTCAACTCCATTTAGGACTGGGAAACAAACGATAGCTCGTTTTACAAGAAACACACTCTGCTTTTGAGAAAAGAGCACTCTTCTACTCTACAGTGTTTCCTATCGGGCCAGAACAGTGAGCTTGCTGAGAACAAAAGAACTGTTCTTCCTACACACACGGACCATATCTAGTTCAACTCTGCTTAGGAAACTGACAAGAACAGTAGCTCCTATTCAGTCCAATACACTGTACCTGCGGGGAACAGACGCGAGTGCTATTTGCACTGTGTATGGCAATTGGAGCACAATAGTGACTCTTCTTACCAGAAAACAACTCTTGCTCGTAGGACCAAAAACTGCATTTGATTCAACTCCATTTAGGACTGGGAAACAAACGCGAGCTCGCCTTACAAGAAACACACTCTGCTTTTGAGAAAAGAGCACTCTTCTACACAACTGTGTTTCCTATAGGACCAAAACAGTGAGCTTGCTCAGAACAAAAGAACTGTGCTTCCTACACACACGGTCATATCTAGTTCAAATCTGCTTAGGAAACTGACAAGAATAGTAGATCCTCTTCAGTCCAATACACTGTACTTGCTGGGAACAGATGCGAGTGCTATTTGCCCTGTGTATGACAATATGAGCGCAATAGTGACTCTTCTTACCAGAAAACAACTCTTGCTCGTAGGACCAGAAACTGCATGTGATTCAACTCCATTTAGGACTGGGAAACAAATGCTAGCTCGCCTTACAAGAAACACACTCTGCTTTTGAGAAAAGAGCACTCTTCTACCCTCCTGAGTTTCCTATGGGGTCCGAACAGTGAGCTTGCTCAGAACAAAAGAACTGTGCTTCCTACACACACGGGCCATATCTAGTTCAACTCTGCTTAAAAAACTGACAAGAACAGTAGATCCTCTTCAGTCC